>NC_136900.1:21926233-21981233 GCF_949152265.1 Phoxinus phoxinus | reverse complement strand
TTTTACAGTACAACTGTTTTTTTTAGTATTTTTCATCATAAAGGTAATTTAACTCTTTCCCTCCGTTGACGGGTTCTTGTCTTTTATGAGAAAACGCTTCCCTGCCATTGACGAGATCTTTCCGCGTTTTCACTGTTATACGGTAGGGGGCGCTGTGACATCTCCTGAACGAGTGCAGTATCTCCAGATCAAAACACAGTCAAAGAAGAAGCAGAAACAAGCGATTTTACATGCAAGCAGATGCATATGTAAAATAATGCGATCATCAACATTAAACATCAAATACATCAAAACTGCCTTATGTTTCTTGCTTTGTGTTGCTTTCTTCGCTTTGTGTTTCAAAGTGCTTGAAAAGTGCTTGAATTTCACTCTCAAAAGTGTATAAAAAAAAAAGAAACTACAGTTTTCAGCCACAATACCATGGTTACAGTTAGCATTGCTACGTTAAAACCATGGTCAGCTGACTAACAAGTTTTTGGACATTAATTGATTTTCTGAGGTAACATTACGTTATATTATTTGCAAGCTGTTTTAATGACGTCTTTCCATGGTTGAAACCCTGTTTGAGCGATCACATATGATATGATATATGGATTTCGGGAAGTTGTACTTGATCTTAAAACATACCTTCTGATGTTCATTCATGTTTGTTTTGTGCTGTAACTAGTAGTAAAACGGACGATATCAGTTCACGTGTGCTCCAGAAAAAGTTCTGTTTATTCATAAACTGACAACAGCTTAGACTGAAAGATTTGGGATTTTAAAAAAACGATAACGGCTCTTCAAAATGAGAATAGAATAGATTCAAAATGAGAATAGATTCAATCGAAAAATCAATATCTTTTACCGAGCCCTACCAATGTTTATGTCTTAATTTTTTCATTTTCATTTTCAATTGTTAAACAGTATTTTTACAGTATTTATTATTTATTATTATTATACCAGTAACTGTATTTTGACAGGTTTTCTGACAAATGGATGTGCGTTTGCATGCCACATGCCACATGGTCCGGTGAAGCATTTACTGCGTTCACACCAAGTTATATTTACCGCAATTGAAAGAGGACAACCCGTGATGTTCTCGGAGTTGTTCACATCCTCGGATTTATGCATTTCTAATTCAACATTGTCAACAAAGATACATTGCCATCATAAATCTGTCGGACCGGCACTAGTTTCCTACTGTACCTCTTGCCTTCCTCCAGGCATCCGATGGTGATCGGTCTGGTTGCATTTGGTGGAAAATTCATCTTTCTTCCCAGTCTGGAAAAAAGGTCAATATTTTGTGAAACTGTGGCCAAATTTGTCCATTATGGTTGATTATGGTACATTTTACCTGAATGTCTCCTTTATGAGGGCCCTTATGTCCGTACATACATTCTACTGTGGCTTTGTTTTTCTCCCACATATGTATACGGAAAAGGGGCCGTCTACGCATGGGGTCCTCCACACGGGGATCATGGGGCGGTAAATACATCCAGCCTATGATGAATAGACCATCAACCTAAAATGACCAAAGCAAGAAACAGTTACACATCTAAAATATGGTACACTTGTCACTTGTACATTTAATGTGTGTGGTCATATATATATATATATATATATTGTACTATAATTGAATTTGATTCAGAGTTTTTATATATATATATATATAAAATGTAATGTTTTATATTTGACAAGCTATTGTGTGATATATACTATGCAGTATGTCCCAAATCATACATTAAAAATACTATCCTATTCCAAGTGGATTTTCAAAATAAGCATCCATACATGATAAAAAAAAAAAGGTACTTTTAATAGAAACAATATACTTAAGTGTGAAATAATTGCAATGTTTTCAGACAATTAGACAATTTTAAATTAAATTGAGAGTGCTTTTTTTTACCAACTTATTTGGGACTTAATTACATCTTTATTTATAATTTCATAGTTGTATTGTCTATGGTTAAAGTGTAGATCAATAAAACAATGATTTAAAAAGTACTTTAAAGTTAAACTTGTAACATGACTGAAGTCTGTTAAGAAACAAAGTCATGAAAGTCTACTCTCTTTAAGTGCACTTATTTCATTAATATTATATTATCTGCAAGTATAATTACAAAATTTGAATCTTTTGTTTGTTTGTGATCTCACCACCACATTCAGCAGTCCTCCATAGGGGCCGATATCGGGCTGCCAGAGACCCAGGATGTGTCTATAGGGATGTAACACTAGAAAACAAATACAAATCATGACATTTATGTGTCACAAATATGCATAGAACACAGAACAAACCCAGAAGAACGTTAGATGGGGTGATATCACCACAGCAAGGGCATTTCTGCATGAACTCATGAATGCATGTTGAGTGTGTGAGTATACGCAACTTTTTTTTGCCATGCAACAACTTGGAAACCAAATAAAAAAAATTCCTGGAGTTAAGAGGGCTAAAACGTATCCATGTTTGGACACTTAATTCATCTGCATCTCACACAGTCAGCTGATGTTAGCCTCGCCATCCTGTGTCTGTCACACACACATGCAGGACACACACGTGCACGGCGGCCGGCAGAAGCTGCCCTTGTGCTGCTGTCAGATCAATTTCTCCCAAACAAGGCTGTGTCCCAATACGCATACTATCCATACTAAATCATCTGTGGCATTAGCATTAGTGCGTTCCAAATCGGTACATTGCAAAAAATAGCCGAAGAATGATTTCCAGTGGAATAATATATGCTTGTAGCTGATATTAACCACAAATCCATGTGGTATAGAAAACTTTTCCGGTTGTAAAAAATAAATTAAAAAAGGGCAGGAAATGTAATGCTAAGATAGAAGTTAAATGCATATAAAAAGTAGTAATGTGTCTTAATGCAATGAATTTTAATAGATGAATGAATAATGTAACAATGTTACAACATGTATGATCGTAGTAAGTCACAGTCGGTCTTGATAGCGGTGTCTACTACACACTTAAAAGTAAGCATTTAGTGCGCAGTAGAACTATGCAAACTGGGATTTAGTCTTAAGGGAATGTTCCATGTTCAAAATAAGTTCAGAATCTGTGACACACTGTTGAATAACTACAACTAAAACTATTGAAAATGGTTTTTGGTTATTGAAATACTGTACTTAATTCAAAACGTTGCCTTGGCAACTAACTAAAATTCATATTTTTAAGTTGAAGTACTAAAATTACGATTCTGAACGGCCCGAAACGAGTCTTCAGTAATTCCAGTCTTATTTCCTGCACAAACATGTGTAGGTTTGTAACACATTTGCATAATGCTAGCCTGTGGTCTCCATTGGCTGCCCGCGGACAACATCTGCTTTCACCCACCCTTAAATCTCATTTAATATGTACGACAAACTAAATAAAAACATACTAGTTAGAAACCTCCTGCTCAAGTCAGGGGCCATCTGATTGGAGCAGAGTAGACCAATCACAACAGACTGGCCAATCTGACCAATCAGAACAGATTAATTGGCTTAATTATTATTTATTTTTACCTTGGATGTATTTAACCTATTGTAGGAGACCTTTAAAGCTAAATTAGTAACCTTTAGAATAGGGGCACTTTAATTATTTTTATATTTTGTTGATGGATAGATATCACGTTCCGACAGTTTAACTTGCAATGAACCTGGAACAAAACTTCATTAGCAAAGGGCATCTTCAACCAGCACCTTCACAGGCAGTGATGTGGATCCCCCACCACAAAGCCTTCTCACACGAACAGTACATACAGTGTGTGTACACGTCCCGATAGTCCATATGCTCGTAATCAGGGAGGAGCTTCATAAAGCGTCCCGACTTCACCTGCGGGTTCACACCTGGAGAGGTGCGCAGGCGAGTGCGCCGCAGGAAGAGAGGAGAGGCAAAGGAGGACAACAGCTGACACTCGAGGCAGTGTGAGAACGACACTCGCATAGTGAAAATTAATGTTTATACGGCCGAGAGAGTTCCTTAATACCTTCGTCTGCCATCTTGGAGGATAATATTTATTTTAAATCAACTGAACTATACAAACGTCAAACTAAGTAATCTTTCACTATAAGCACTAAGCACGCATGTTTTCACCTGCTGAAATATTTTTGGTTTAAACCAACATTGTTACTAAAGTTAAACTAAAGTTGGTTTAACTGACCATAAATCTGTCTTTTGTGAACTAGAGTAAACGTAATATGCATTGAGAAAAATGACATGATGACAAATGGCATGGAATGAGGTGGAGCAACATCATAACATTAACAGATCTGCTTTCTGTTGAAAAGTCGAAATGGCATTTAGAAAATTTTCCAGGAATCAGGATTTTTGCAGATCACTAAGTTGATTATAGTTGATTACCTGTTTGACCAACCAATGGCAGACGGGAGCTCCAGTGTTTACTAAAACTAAAACTATTAAAAGTCGTTAATTGAAATAAAGCGGATATAATATGAAACGTAGGTAGTACATGAAAAACGTAAAAATATATATATATTTTTTTGAAATGTTGCTTTGGCTACAAACTGTAATAAAATACATTGAAGTACTAAAATTAATAAAAGAAACTGAAATATGTCTAAATGAAAGCTTTACAGACGAAAATCACAACAGACTGTACATCTGTTAAAGAAAATGACAAAAGCACATAACAAAATTACTAAAATTTAAACCATAATAAAAAAAATGGAAATATAAAATATAAAAATGTATCTTATTTAAAATATTGCTACTATTATTAATGTTTAAAACAGTTGTGCTAGTTAATATTTTACTGGAAAAGTGATAGATATTTTTTGTTGAATAGAAAGTTCAAAAGAACAGCATTATTTATTTGAAATTTAAATCTTTTGTAACAGTATAATGTTTTTACTGTCACTTTTGCTAAATAAAAATATTTACTAAAAAAATTAAAAATAAAATAAAAATTACCGACCCCAAACTTGTGTATTTAAAGATTTATTCACCCAAAAATTAAAATGTACTCACACTCATGTCATTCCAAACCTATAAAACTTTTGTTTATCTTTGGAACGCAAATGAATATATTTTTAATGAAATCTGAGATAGTTCTGCGTCAAGCGAACATGCTTGATTTTCCGTTTATCACAAACTGATGTGTGCGTTGATGAATGTTTATATGTAAATAAAATCCTAAATTAAATCTCTTCATCATATAAAGCGATCGAGTCTCTTCAGAAAATTTGGACTAAACCGCTCAAATCATATGGATTTGTTTTATGATCTCTTTATGAAATATTTGAAGCATAAAATTGGTAGTTGAGGGCGAGTAAATTATGATTTTTGGGTGAACTGTGTTTTAATGACTTAAAGTTCATAGGGACTGGCAAAATAGGAGGCTTCTGTGGTTACCGTAGATTTACTTACGTTTCACATACAGATCTCGACTCGACATTCCCACGGTCTCCATCTTCCGCAGGTCATCTCTCATACCGAACTCTGAAAGAAGAGGAAAAACAAATAAAACAATCATCTCTAGACCAAAAACATGTCAACTAACTTACTGGTCTATTTAGTATCTTACATTTCAGAATACAATTGAACGCACATCGTTCCTGTGCAAACTTTTAAGCTGATGATCAACATAATACACAAGTTTACAGTATTCGGTCCCACGGTACTCTTGTCTATTCGGCTTTATTATATTATTGCAGTGGTGTTTGGCCTGTTAAACAGATGTTATGTAAGAACTGTAAGAACTGAGATAAGACAAGTGACACTCACAGGGTCACTTACCAGCACACAGACACAGCATTAAAGGGATAGTTCACTTTGATATTAAATTCTGGTATGTTTTAGCTTTCCTGAAGTGCATCCAAGATGTAGGTGTCTTTGTCTCCGCAGTAGTTTACATTTGGATATTTTTAGGTCAAACCGTTCTTGTCTGTCAGTCATATAATGCAGGTCTATAGGCACTGTCTCCAAAAGCATGCAGAGAAAAGTCCAAATTAAAAAATTCCCCATCATAAGTGCACATTGATGGCCTAAGACACGAAACAAGCGGTTTGTGTGATAAAACGAACAGTATTTATATAGTTTTTATCTCTTTTACACAACCACGTCCATCTGATCTGTTTACACCGGATTTCTTCCCCGGAAACTAATCTAACCGCCTTCGATTGGACGTTGCATTTTTAAACTCAGCAGAAACGCGTGTGATTGGCTGTACGGCTCAACGTATGCCTGTGATTGACCCGAACAATGAAGCGGGTAGTGCGTCAAGATAGAAGGCTTACGAATTGGGAATAAGTGAAAACTCAACACTCCCGGATGAGTTCGCGCGAGCTTAGGCCATCAATGTGCACTTACGATGGGGAATTTTTTAATTTGGACTTTTCTCTGCATGCTTTTGGAGACAGTGCCTATAGACCTGCATTATACGACTGACAGACAAGAACGCTTTGACCTAAAAATATCAAAATTGAAACTACTGCGGAGACAAAGACACCGACATCTTGGATGCACTTCAGGTAAGCTAAAACATACCAACATTTAATTTCAAAGTGAACTATCCTTTTAAGTCTAGTCCCAGACTAAAAGGCATGTTTGAGCTGTTTTAACTGAAAGTTTTAACTAATCCTGGCTTAATCTAAACCCTGTCTGTGAATCCAGACCCTGAATATTTTATCAGGACTGTTTTCCACCAACAGTTTTGGCCAATCGCTTAACTTAGGCACCAGTCCAGTATGTACAATGCATTTCATTCCATAGCAACACACTAAAAGGCAAACATATTAAACTAAAATTTGAATTTTTACTACGAGTGCATATGAAATATCTCAAAAAGTAGCCTATCTAGACAGCATTTTAAAGGGGTCCTTGATTATGAATTCACTTTTTTAACTTTAGTTAGTGTGTAATGTTGTTGTTTGAGCATAAACGGGCTGCATTAGAGAAGAGGAAGAGTTGTCGTCTTTGTCCTAAGGCTGACGAACTTAATAGGTTAAAAATGTATTTTAACACTGTTCCTGAACATTAAAGGGGCGGTTGATTATGATTTCGCTTTTCTAACTGTAGTTAGTGTGTAATGTTGCTGTTTGAGCATAAACAACATCTGCAAAGTTACAACGCTCAAAGTTCAAAGCAAAGGAAGATATTTGCTTTTAAAGAAAAGGACTACAACAAACGGCTGGTAGGGACTAACTTGTTAAACGACATTCCTCCGGGGTTAGAGACATCAGCAAACCTAAAATGTACATAACCTCACGAGCTCTTGAAACCCCGCCCTCTGCAGCAGCTCATTTGCATTTAAAGGGCCAGGCAAAAACTGTGCGTTTTTGCTCACCCTCAAAAAGTGACAACTTTAACATGCTATATAAAAATATCTGTGGGGTATTTTGTGCTAAAACTTCACACACACACACACACACACACACACTCTGGGGACATCAGAGATTTATTTTACATCTTGTGAAAAGGGCATTATACCACCCCTTTAACCATTAAAACATTAAACGTCCTGTGAAATCCGTGCTTGAAATCCGTTCAGCACAATCCTCTTGTTCGTTAACACTGTCAGGGTCTGAATCGGGCTCAAAATGGTTTAATATGTGTATTAATGTTGGATGTTAAATAACTGTAGTACTCTATAACTGATTACATGCGAGTGTACACAACTCAATCATTATGTTAGAAGGTCAAAATATTAAAAAATAATATTTTTTAGTCACAAGGTTCAAAAAAGGTCATTTCTGTTTCTGTTATATGGTTTTCTGATCATATGAAATGAAAGGAAAATTACTTCCTGGGGACAAATGTTTTACAAATATTGTAGAAATAAGAAATAATTACAAATTATAATAATATATATATATATATATATTAAATAATAATAATAAAAGATTATGAAAAACTCCATATAACATCTCTCTTTTTTTCTTTTCTTTTTTTTTTACAAATATGAGTGTTGTTTATCAACAAAATATGTTGATCCAGGATCATGTCTCACTTAGCAAATTTGACAATTTCTGGTTGATTACACAACCTAAACATTTCTGACTTTAGGTCCCACTAGTGCTGCACAATTAATCGAATTTGTAATTGTGATTACAATTAATGAAGCCACAATTATGTAACTGTTCAAAGGCGCAATTATCAAAAGAAAAAAAGTCCACTTACATTATTCTGTGAGCTTAAAGATGTGTTTTTTCTTTCAACAGCTCATTTTAAGGGATTTTCCACCATTGTTTTAATTTTAGTTTTAGTAAAACATTATAATACCTTGTATATTTTAACTTTGGTTTGGTTTCTTTAAATATATACTTTTTAATATTTGACATTTGAGGCTTAATGCTATAGAAAAGCAATAAAAGTTTTTCAGGAAGAGTGTTTTCAGCTAGTTTATTTTGATATTACAATACCGCATGCATTCGCTTAAAAAAATTGCATAAAGCTATTCAAAACATAATTCAATGTACATTGTGATAATCGTAATTAATAATCGCAATTACAATTTCATGGGAATAATCGACAATTATGATTTTTGTCATAATCGTGCAGCCCTAGGTCCCACAAAACAATAACATCCTAATTAATGTTTTGATTGAAAAAACAACAACAACATGCTCATCACAGATGTCTATTCAAGTCATTATCTGTTAGAGAACTACATTTTTTTTTTAAGTGTAGTTTTGATGGTAAGTCCAGGCAAAACAATGACCGTCATGGTACAGACTCAGAATGTTTGTGTGTGTGTGTGTGTGTGTGTTTGTGTGTGTGTGTGTGTGTGTGTGTCGCTGTCATAACCTACATGTATATGTGTGTTTATGAGTCGGTGTCATAATACGTGTGTTTGTGTTTATGTGTCGATCGATGCCACTACATATATGTCGACTGTAAAGAAGAAAGCCACTATATAAAACCCAAATGGTTTTACACATCATTAAATTACCCTCTGTGCATCTTCTCCTCCAGATTGTTTCCGTGTTCAGATACTGCCTGAATTTCTTGCACACCAGCGCCAGGTTGGGAAGCGCAGTGCCGGGCAGAGAAGAGAAGATCTGCACCACAAGCTCCGGCGGAAGATCCAGCAGCGACTGCGGGTGTGGAGGCCCAGCAGAACCGCAGAGTCCCCCGGCCCCGCTAGGCCCCGCGCCGCGCCTGTTCTGACAGCTGCTGCTGCTGCCATTGGGCTCGTCTTTCATTTTGCCCACGACCCTCTCCTCTTCCTCCTCCTCGTCCATGTCCACCTCGGAGTCGCTGTTCTGATCCTGGCTGTGCCTCTGCCGCCTCCGGCACCGCCGCGACTGACCCACTCCACAGAGCCTGGCACACACCGCCATCTGTAGCAACATTACATCATCATCACTGCACAACCACTGCTGTCAGTCAGTCACCTGTTCTGCGGAGCTCCTCCGGGGCGTGCGCGTTCGCGTGCCGGGGCGTCTTTACGTGACGCCGTCGCGCCGCACGCTGCACTGTTGACGTCATTGGTTACAGGAGGTTAGCAAGATAGAATATTTACATTTGTACAACAAAATTAATTTACATGTTTAAAGATAGGTTTAAAAGCAATGACAGTATCTATATTTAAAAGAAAGATTATGTTTCTCGTGATATTTTGTTTCGAAAAACCGCATGCTAGCGACATCTGCTGGTCAAATGTGTGATTATCAGAAATGTAAACATTGGGGAGGAAATCAAGATTATACGTGTATGTAATGTATGTATTTATTTATTAATATCGGTCAAAAGTTTGGAAAAAAGTATCTTATGCTCATCAAGCCTGCATTTTTTTTTAAAATACAGAGAAAAAAATGTAATATTGTGACATATTATTACAATTTAAAATAACGGTTCTCTATTTGAATATACTTTAAAATGTGATTTATTGATTTGATGTAAAACTGAATATTCACCATCGTTACTGCAGTCTTCAGTGTCACTTGATCCTTCAGAAATCAGACGATTGGATTTCAACTAAGTTGTAAAAAAAAAGAAAAAAGTAAACACTAAAGCAGTTAACAGGTTATAACAATGTAGATGTCCGTTTTAAATTGTTAAAACGCATTCGTTGCTTTTGTGTGTTATTCGGTCGGTCATAGCGAAATAAAATTGATGAGGTTGAGACTGAATGAGAAAAAGTACTGTTAAATTATTATCCTGTAGGGGGCGCTGTCGGCTAAATAAAAATCAAATAAAAAACAAACACGAATAACAATTCGTGAATTTGTATGTATTATTTATTTTACTTCCACTGGGTAAGTTTGTCTATCAAAATGTGTTGTTATATTATAAAACACATTACCGTTTCTGAAGTGATTACTGCACATACAACCACAAACGACTGTAATTGGTCTGATCGTAATCAACTAACTCATGATGACTCATCAGCGCTGAGAAAAGTAACACTACTGTTTACACAAGTTTTAACAGTCTGCTTATATAATTTTCTGCCCGTCGAGTGAGTCAGCAACATTAACAGAAACAATATAATAACGGAATAAAAAAGTTTAATCTTGAAGACGTGTCGTTAGTGTTGAAAGTGTTCATCATGTTGATCATGTTTCAACTTGTCTTTATTTACTTCTGTTTCCGTAGCAACGAGGAACAAACGGAAGACTCACCTGTGCTGCGATATGGTAAACTACTTTATTTGAGATATATTTTTGTTCAATCATTCTTACAAATTAAATTTAATCTTAGAGAATCGTGTATTAATCTGCCTAACTGTTTTGTTCACCTCTAAAGGCTGAAGTCGAAGACACTTTAAAGAGGATTCAAGGCTATAATGGCGTTATTGGCTCAATAGTCGTTAACGCAGAAGGTAAATTAACGTTAGGCCTAATCACAATTTACCATGGTTTTACTGTAGTTACATTAAACTGTTATATTTATAATATAATATAATATTTTACAAGACTACAATGATAAGCTGGTATAGAGAATGGACAATAAAATAACATATAATCATATTTTACGAAACACAGGATAAGCTGGTAGGCTATAGAGAATTGCTAATGTAACGTTAATATCATATAATAAATATAATTTAATTAAACAATATAATTAAAATAATATAACATTTTACAAAAATACATAAGATAAGCTGGTATAGAGAATGGATATAATATAATATTTTACAAAACTAAGATAAGCTGGTATAGAGAATGGATATAATATAATATTTTACAAAACTAAGATAAGCTGGTATAGAGAATGGATATAATATAATATTTTACAAAACTACATAGGATAAGCTGGTATAGAGAATGGATATAATATAATATTTTACAAAACTAAGATAAGCTGGTATAGAGAATGGATATAATATAATATTTTACAAAACTAAGATAAGCTGGTATAGAGAATGGATATAATATAATATCATATAATATGGTAGAGTTATACTAAATAATCAACACTAGTGATGAAAAAACAAATTTTTCTTGTTGATATATTAGGATTAAGCTGCTTTTTAAAAAAAAATATAAATGCTATAAGTGTGGAAATAGTTTGTTTTATAGCCGTAGTTCCATTGATCTTAACCTGATGTTCATTTTCAGGCATTCCCATCCGAACGACCCTAGACAACTCGACGACGGTGCAGTATGTGGGACTGCTGCATCAGCTGACTATGAAAGCCAGGAGTACGATCAGAGACATCGACCCCCAGAACGACCTGACGTTTCTGCGCATCAGGTCCAAGAAACACGAGATCATGGTGGCGCCAGGTGGGTCAGCGCATTATCAGCCCGTCTTACTGACCAGGCTGTTAAACGCTCATGTACTGCAGCTCTCACCTTTTCCCCATTTTCCTTCAGATAAAGAGTTCCTGATGATCGTCATCCAGAGCCCAACTGAATAGATGGCATACTCACTAAACTATATTCTTTATACATGTCAATTTGTTTGTACACTGCCCTAAACAAGTATAACATTTCATCTAGTGAATAGCTTTTAAAATAATCCAAAATATATTTTTATTAAAACTTTTGAGTGTGCATTGTGATTAATTGCATGTCAAGTCATCAATAAATAAGTAATTTGTTGTCATTATGTATATGAGTGTTTATAAGTGTGAAAGTTTTGCTATGGCTGATATATAGCCTATATATATTGAGAGAGAGATAGGCTATGTGTGTGTGTGTGTGTGTGTGTGTATACAACTTGTATTTTATACAGTTATTGTATTATATATATTTTATTTTATATTGTACTATACAATAATAAATTTAATACAATTTAATAATAATAATAATAATAACAATGAAAAATTGTATTTTATTAATATTATTTATAATATATACTATTATTGTATTTCAATTAATATAATATATGTCTATTATTTTTTATGATTTCTACTACTAATAAAACATATTTAATTAATATTATTTATAATATATGTATTATTTTTCATACAACAATTTTTATATTACATATATATTATTTTATATAGTAGGCTACTACTAATAATAATAATGAAAAATTGTATTTAATGAATATTATTTATACTATGTATAATTATTATATTTGATAAAGTTATTGTAATATAATCTATCTATTTATATACTAACTTCTACTAATATGCCACTCATCTGTTTCTATGGTTGGTCACCACCATATGTTTAAGTTCCTCCCTGTTCTCTCTGTGTGGGTCGGTTGTTGTTTGTGTTTGCATTGTTGCAAGCACACACTGTTGCACCTTCTGTCTGTACCTGAGTTTAATTTATTAATAAAAGACATTTCATAATGGAACCTGTCATCATTATCATCTTCTTCATCATTGTGACATAATAATAATAATGATGACAAATTGTATTTTAACAACTATATATAGGCCTATGTAATATTAATTAATTGAATTTAAATAATGTTTAAATTAATTATTTAAAAAATATATAATAATTACTTTATAAAATTTTATTATTATTATATCCAAATGTAGTTCATATATTGTCCAGAAGATGGCAGGAGTTGAAGCAGACGCTTTGTATTGCTGCTCATTTGTTTCTGTGATGAATGGCTGGTCTAATCGTGTGTGACAGCGGCGGTCTGGTTTATTGTGCTCTTCTGCAGAAGCTAATTAGGTGTATATGCGCATCTTCTACATCACACCATCCGCGCTAAAAACAGAAAGCACATTTAATAGAAATATATGCTGGATACAAATGGTTATTCAATTTGGTCAGTGTGGTGGATTTACAGGTTTGGCTGGTTCATGTGTTTAAGCTCCATTACATGCAGCTGATTTGCTGTTGTTTTTGTGTGTGTGTGTGTGTGTGTGTGTGTGTGTGTTTGCCTGAGGGGTCAGTGTTGTCTTTTGAAAGGAACGGTGTAGCCAGAACGTTTGTGCTCTAATTACTCCAACACAATCATTTCCTTTCCTTTTCTGCCTTTAAGCTTTTTATGGTTGCAGTTCTACGGGTCTTTACCCCATGCTATCAATAAAAGGCACTTTCCTTTCCATGAATAGGGTGGGCTACAAATTGGCATCCAATGAATGACATAAATAAATAATGCACAAATTTCATGTTCTCATGAGTAGTTGTCATAAAATAAAAACGAGGTATGAAAAATAGCAAGATAAATAGTGGTCTTGTGTTTTGTTCTTTTCATCCAACAATGAGTAGAATATTATTTGTAGAAAATCCTTCTATTTTATGTACACTGTAAAAAAAAATTTCTAGTGACTGATAACATCTACATTTTTCAATTAGTCTGACATATTATTTCTCATTGAGCCAATGTTAACAGACTAATGCAACAATTCATTCAATTTATTTGACAGAATTTCACTTGGGCCAATTTAAAAATTTAGATGTGACCAGTCACTAGAATATTTTGACTGGGAGAGGTTAAATTTTTTTTTACAGTGTAATAATAATAATAATAATTATTATTATATGGCAATATAATAGGAATCCCCACTCCACGGGCAGCTCCTGATTACCACTGCGACCTCTACCTCTGGGTGCGGGTCGGTTTGGATAACTGGCTTGAAACTCTGTTAATAGAGCAGGAACCAGGATCGTGGCACCCAGGATCTTTCGTCTGAACTGTAACCCTCCCACTCAATCATGGATCCGATTCGTTTGGAGTCCAGGATGGTGCGATCGATGTAGATTAGACCCACATCGGATTGCACTGGATGAGGCACATCAGCCGCGGTGAATGGTCCATGTAGTGGGGACTTGCGTCAGCCGGAGGCGGATGTATGTCTCTGGTAGAGAGCCAGAGCTTCTGTCCTGGATGGATAGTACGAGTGGAAGTTCTGCGGATGTCGGCATGGCTCTTTTTTCTCCGAACTACCTTCTGTACATGGATGTGAGCCGAGTCCCATAACCTTTTGCAACTTCTGAAGGCCCACCTGAGCAGGGAAACTGGGGCGAATGGTAACCCAGTGTGCACTGGAAGGGAGTGAGACCAGTGGTAGCTTGACGGACTGAGATTTGTGCAAACAGCTGTGCTGATGATTCTGGCAGTATAACCTCAGGTAGCGTCCAATCTCTTGAATCTTGCGCTCAGTTTGCCCAAAAGATGGTACCCAGAAGATAAACTCACCTAGGAGTTGAAAGAATGCTGAAGGAAGTAATGTTGAAAAATGCTGATCTTTTGAATGTAACTTTGAAATAAATAAATATTGAAACCAAATGATGGAACAAGACTGCATCCAAATGTGGGAATCAATTAAACATTAGTTTTGTTTGTCATTAAGGCTTGAGGCCCTGCATCGACTACCGAGCTATCAATGCTCAGACTGTTAAAGGAACACTCCGACTTTTTGGGACTTTAGCCTATTCACCTTATCCCCCAGAGTTAGATAAGTCCATACATACCTTTTTCATCTCCGTGCGTGCTATAGTCTGTTTGACGCACCCACCGCTAGCCTAGCTTAGCACAAAGACTGGGTGTAAATGGTTGGAGCTAGCATACTAATCCAAATAAGTGACAAAATAATGCAAACATTTTCCTATTTACATGTTGTGATTTGTATAGTCACAGAGTGTACAAAAAACAAAGTCACATGAGACACAGACATATTTTAACTGTATAAATACTGGGAACTATATTCTCAGAAGGCGAAGCACTGCTACTTGGGCGGAGTGATAACCGCAGCACCTGAGACGCGCCGTGGTGAGGAGCAGAGAGTTCGTTCAGAGCGCGTCTCAGGTGCTGCGGTTATCACTCCGCCCAAGTAGTGCTTCGCCTTCAGAGAATATAGTTCCCAGTGGGTGCGTCAAACAGACTTATAGCACGCACGGAGATGAAAAAGGTATGTATGGACTTATCTAACTCTGGGGGATACGTTGAATAGGCTAAAGTCCCAAAAAGTCGGAGTGTTCCTTTAAGTGCCGCGTCCCGCTTCCCCTGGTCCCTGAGGGGTGCACGCGTGTTCATTAAGTTGGGCCTGCGTAGCGGCTTCAACCTCATTTGGATACGGAGGGATGATGAATGGAAGACTGCTTTCATTACACCATCAGGCCACTATCCACTATGGATATCAGGTTATGCCGTACGTGCTGTCCCAACTCACCCTCTATAGAGCTGGTAAGTCCCGCCCCTTCCGTAAAACCCCGCTGGACCTCAAAGTTGAAAAACCGTCAATGCAAGTGAATGGGAGAAAATAATTATTTTCTGGTCCCGTTTGAATTGTGCCATGAATGTGAACATATGTTGTCTGTGAATTTTTTATATAATCTTTCATGTTACAAGTTTGACAGTATATGGTATGATTCGTCGGCTAGCAGTTGTGGAAAAGACATAACGAGAAAGACTACATGTCGCCTATGTGACGTCACCCCATAAAGTTGACTTACCCGTGGTTTTCGCCAATCTCAACGATTTTGTCCTCTCCCTGAAAGAAGGCGGTGAAGTGCACCAAAGACACAGCCATGTCTAGCGGGATCCGTGAGCTAGAGCCGTGAGCTAGTGGTGTTGATGTTTCAAACGCGTCGACAGCAGCGAAGAGTTGTAGTCCACAAAGTGCTCTCACACAAAGTCTACCCGTATCAAACTTCTACCCGCTAAATTGTAGCATTCTTCACACGAAAGATTATATAAAAAATTCACAGACAACATGTGTTCACATCGCCGACCATCGCCATCCCGTTACGCAGGTCTTTCTGAAACTACGGGAACGCCAACTCTACTAGAGAAATGTGAATTTCATTATCCCTCTATTCAATTCCTAGGATGTCATTGAAGAATTTTGCATCACTATCCACCAGGGGAAGGTACAAGCAGTTTAAAATTGTCCACTTCCCACATCCATCAAGGAACTACACCGATTGGGTGTGCCAATTTCTACCGCAAGTTAATTTCCAATTTCAGGAAGATTACCTTTCCACTAACCTTCCTTCTTCGTTATGAGCCCAAGTCTCTGTCCTGGAGTCCATCTGCCACGGAGGCCTTCAAACATGTCACTCCCACTCTTGCTCATCCCAATCCCGACCTACCATTCATCGTCAAAGTGGACGCATGGGCTGGGAGTGGAGACATTGGCTGGAGCTAATCATCCGTTTGAGATAAACACTGACCATCGTAATCTGGAGTTCCTGCGAGAAGCCAGAAGTTCTGAAGGAAAATGAAAATTGAGCGGAAGTACGTAGGAGGGCGGAGCCAGGCTAGCAAAATTATGCATCTTTTATAAAATAAAACATAAATAACTCAAATGAAAACAACAACAAAAATATAATATTTAGTTTCCTGAGTTTGTGATGAAACTGTGTTTTAATGACGTTTGGCTGTTTTGTCGGAGTTCCAGGCCCTATTTTGCATCCTATTCGATTGGAAACAATGTTAAAGGAACACTCCGACTTTTTGGGACTTTAGCCTATTCAACTTATCCCCCAGAGTTAGATAAGTCCATACATACCTTTTTCATCTCCGTGCGTGCTAAAAGTCTGTTTGACGCACCCACCGCTAGCCTAGCTTAGCACAAAGACTGGATGTAAATGGTTGCAGCTAGCATACTAATCCAAATAAGTGACAAAATAACGCAAACATTTTCCTATTTACATGTTGTGATTTGTATAGTCACAGAGTGTACAAAAAACAAAGTCACATGAGACACAGACATATTTTAACTGTATAAATACTGGGAACTATATTATCTGAAGGCGAAGCACTGCTACTTGGGCGGAGTGATAACCGCAGCACCTGAGACACGCTCTGAACGAACTCTCTGCTCCTCACCACGGCGCGCCTCAGGTGCTGCGGTTATCACTCCGCCCAAGTAGCAGTGCTTCTTTGACTATACAAATCACAACATGTAAATAGGAAAATGTTTGTGTTATTTTGTCACTTATTTGGATTAGTATGCTAGCTGCAACCATTTACACCCAGTCTTTGTGCTAAGCTAGGCTAGCGGTGGGTGCGTCAAACAGACTTATAGCACGCACGGAGATGAAAAAGGTATGGACTTATCTAACTCTGGGGGATAAGGTGAATAGGCTAAAGTCCCAAAAAGTCGGAGTGTTCCTTTAAACTCTGCTATCTGTATGTATCTGGTTCTTCTAGCTTCCGGCATGTACCTGAGATGATGGAGTCAGCGAGAGCGATCAGCTGCTTGCGTTCCCCACTGCCGGAGTGCCTGACCTCTGCTCGGCTGCCATCTGTCTGCTTTACATGCCCAGCGCTGCCAATTGGCACTCTCAGCACGGGGCAGAGAGCCAGCAGGTGGTTCTGGGACCAGCTCCTGTGCACAGCCCCGTGAAGAGTGTGTCCGGGCGAGATAATTAAGCAGAGGATTAATGATTACGCTAATAACAGCATTAGAGAGAAAGCCTTGTTTGTTTGAGTGTCATATATCCAGACTTAAAAGCAAGTTTAGGCCCTGCATGTTTGTTCTATATGTATCTGGTGTTAGTGAGAACAATAGTGCGGTCGGAGGCTATAGTGCTTTAGTTTCAGTGAGAGAGGAGAGCTTTGAGAAGACATTGAAAGATGTCTTTGAAAGACAACAAAGTTGTGGGTTTTTTTTCTGTGTGGACTTGGTGTGAAGGTATAATATCATCCCACCAAAGGTTTTGTATTTTATGTCCTTTCTCCAAAAAGAAACTGGAGTTCAGTGTACATATTATAATGAAGTTTCCATCCTCCTCTGGAAGATCAGAGTCTTAAAAGCGTCTAATCTATCACTTATTTGGTTATTTTGCAGTTGTTAGCTTAAGGATAAGCTAATTTGCACCTAATTTGAAAATTAAATATTATCGAATATGGTATTATTTTATACTATTTATTTATTTTCTAAAATAAAATAATACAATTATTTATAAATCAAACGATTTGACACTTAGTGACTTTCTTATCTTAACTTAATGTAGTCTAGATTTTCAATTTAGGATAACAAATGTGACAGTCATATTAAATATTTATTATTAATGTAGTCAGTCATGTTAAATATTTATTATTTTATATTATTTATATTATATTTGTATTTCTAAAATAAAAATGATGTGATAAATTGTTAATTTTGTAAATAACATGAATTGACTCTTTAAGTTACTTATATTAGTGTAGTCACATTCAGTCATATTAACTATTTATAATATGATTTACTTATTACCTAAAATAATGTATATATAAATACAATTATTTGACCCTTAAAGGGACTTTTATTGGTGTGACCTACTGTAGACATATTCAGTCATATTAAAAATGTATAATATTATATTATTTATGTATTAGATTACATTTGTTTGTTTATAATATAATGTATATAATATTTTTTATAATTTTTAAAAAAATAAAATATTGGCATTGACAGATTCTGTTCTATTTACTGTATTATTTTATATTATTATTTATATAATGATAATATAAAAAATATTATCTAATAAATAAAATGATTTGACCCTTAAAGTGACTTTTTATTGTGTAACTGTGTAATTATGTAGTCAATCATATTAAATATTATATTATTTTATATTATTTATTACATTGTTATTATATTTATTTTATTATTTTTTGAGTAATGTACCATATGAAGCACATTTTAAAAAGAAAAAAAAGAAAAAACTTCATTGTGTAACGCACTGAGGAGCCCTACTTAGTGATCTGACTTACAATTGTCCAAAGGCAAAAACAGAAAATGTAGATGTATTTTCAGTATTCAAATGGATAAAACAACAAGCAGAATATGAATAATGGCTCTAAGAATAGCAGCAATATGACCCTTGACCCTTCTGGTGACGGTGTAGGATTCTCTGCTGCTCTGTGATGACTTCAGTGCTTTACCTGCTAATCTGACAGCTGTTCTGAGAACAGGTGATACGCTGCAGTGCAGGACACTCGAGACCTGCTTATCTCAACCTGCTCTGAACTGCAAGCTTGCAGTCTTGTTAGCATTCACTTTTAAATTTTCTTAACTGAAATAAAGTTAAAATACACTAAAACATAAGTATTAGATGAAAAACCTAAACTAAATAGAAATGTGTAATTTTGTTTGGGAACATAATTAAAATTAGTTAAAAAAAAAAACTGACTTACTGAAATAAAAATCAATTAGAACTATTTAGAATTGGAAAAAAACTAATAAAAATTACAACAGAACATAAAATTATTAACACTTAAACTAGAATTAAAATGTTATAATAATACAAATGAATTCAAAATATGAATAAAAAGCTATTAATTAAATTAATATTATTAAAATAATATTGAAATAACACTGCAAGGTTGTAGTTCCTAAGACAAATATTGTGCAAAAAAATATATACATAATGTCAAAATTTTGGTATATATATATTGTGGTAAATAAATTAGTAATAATGAATGTTTAGCTTTCTAATCATTAAAAATATTTATTATAATGATTATATATTTGTAATAAATTCTATTTGATTAGTACAATTTTTTTTTAAAGTAGAAATAATAAGTAATCATGTTACTTAAATCAATAAATCACATTCCCATTCAAATCAATAAATCAATAATACACAAAACAAAACTCATTAAAACAAAAAAAAACATTATTATTATATTATTATTAAATAATTTATATATTAGTATATATTATCTGAACTGATAGGTATTTAGACTATTAGTAATAAAAACACACCAATCTGACAAGAATCATCATTGAGGATTATTAGGAACAACAAAGAAAACTCAAAAGTAAAACTTTAAGAAATGTCACTGTAATAAAATTTAAGGAAATGTTTTTTATTGTTATCAAAATAAATTCACATGATGTAAATTTTTAATGGTTCTGATAAGCTTTATTTATTTATATTTTAGAAATGTTCTTGTGTTTTTGAGAAATTCATCCATACTGCATAATGCATATTAAGTCTCAGCCCGTTCATCTCTTCAGCAGACACTAAAACGCAGGATCCACAAGGCCATCCGAATGATCCAAGACCTTTCCCAGAGATCAAAGTCACCATTTGAACCTGGATTTGACCTGTAGTTTTATCATTACAAACAGCGGCCATCACACTAATCACTTTATTACACCTACTGTAGATGTTACTCCAACACTGTGTGACAGCTGTCATGTTTCTGTTCTCAGGGACTGTCTAGCAGCTGTCATGTTTACTCCCACTACCCAGACTAATGGTCACTGTGTGCGCTCAGAACTGTTTACAAGACAGGACCATATGGACCTGTAAAAGAAAGTCCTTTGCACACTTTATATACACTCCAAAAAATGCTGGGTTGTTTCAACCCAATTTTAGGTAAAATATGGACAAACACAGCCATTGGGTTAAATTTTTCAATTACATTTTTAACCCAACATTTGGGTTTGTCCATATTTTACCCAAAATTGGGTTGAAACAACCCAGCATTTTTTAGAGTGTACTGACATATTGTGATGTGTGTACTTTGCGTATAGTACATATTGTGCAATAATCCTAATCCTTTAATGACTCATGTTTACTGTGTTATGCTGAATATTGTTCTGAATATTTCATGTTGCACTGTACACCCTGTCCTGTCTCATGCTGTTGTATTATTGCGTTCTTTGTTCTGTTTTGAATATCACAAAACCTGTCAAGAACATATACAGGTCATATTTCAACCTGAAATCTGAAGAAAACAAACAAGAAATTATAATTTGCTTATTGAAAATTAAGCATATTTAGTATTTTACAATGTGAGATAATTTGTGTGACAGTTAAAATATAGAATTTTTTATATAATATAATATAATATAATATAATATAATATAATATGGAACTATTCTGATTTATTATTCTTTGTTACTACGGATATAAGTCAACCAACTTTACTTGTCTTATAATAGCTTTGGATTGGCCATGCCGTGGCACACGTACACTTATCTAAATTAACATTAAATTAAAACACAGGTAGATACAGCCAGATTTCGGTTGGTCAAGCAGCACTTTTGCAGCCCTAAACGGAAATTCACTTCTTGATTTTGCAAAACACACTTGAATTAGTGCCAAATATTAGTCGTCACTAATCTGACGCAAAACTTGTGGTAACATACGAATCCGTTTAATCTACTTGGGAAAACAATTTCAGAGTCAGTCGGAATACAATCAAATGTAACAATTTGTTATGTCATGTAAATGTATCATGCCGATTTCATAATCAGTTCAAAGATAACAAATACAAAACATCAAATGCTCTGGAATAAAGAGAGAAGATGCGAACCTGACATTATAAAATACATGATGCGGAGCGCCTGCGTACACTCCACATCACATCACGGGCTAATTTGAGTTACAAATCGCCACAAGCCTCTTGTTTCATTTCTTTATATAGACAGAAACTTCTTTCACATGGAAACATTTGCTAACAATGGGAATTTGCATTCAGAGTTTACACCTTTTTGGGAGCAGAATGCCATTTGCCTGGAGGACCCACCCCTCTATGTGCAAGTTATCTCTAAACTCTCAAGAACTTTATTACCTTTTGTTTTACTTCATTGGGAATGAAACCTTTGTACCAGTCGCACTGAGACATTTCAAATGATACCAAACATGTATAATTGTGAGGTGTGAGCTGCACTGTGTGTGTGGTGCGTCTCGGATGTTGCTGTTACATATGCAAGAGAGAGTTCAAATGCTAATTTGTTGATTGTTCTCGCGGGGTAGCCCAGACTTACTGGCACCCGCCATACACACAGCAATCTCTGATTGTTAACTTAAAGGGCACCTATTATGGAATTTTGAAATTTACCTTTCATGTAGTGTGTAACATAGATCTAAGTGAACAAAAACATCCTGCAAAGTTTGAAATATGAAAGTGCACCGTATATAAAGTTATTGTCTTTCAAAAGTAAGAGTCGACTCGGAGTCATTTTTATGAATCGTTAGAAGACCGAAGCTTTTTCTCTAACTAGATGACGTCAACTTGTCAAGTTATTTGAATACGATACGCCCACTTATTGCGCTCCAAGGCAAACTTCAAAACATAATAGCGACGAGACGCTGTTTTCTGAAGTGCGACTCAAAAGCCAACTTTTTCATCTGCCCAAGGAGGAGCATTTGAAGACTAAGTGGCTACAATTCATATAACTATAGCACAGAAGTATAGGCCGAGCCTTGTGCTTTGCTCGCACCATTTTGAAGACGATTGCTTTACCAACTTAAATGCAATCAAACTTGGATTCGCGAGCCGGTTGATATTGAAGGAAGGTTCAGTTCCAAGTGTATTTGCATCAGCTTCCTCCTCCGTATCACAACCTGTAAGTGTTATTAATAATTGTTGCTTTTATGTTTTATGTAGCATGCTTAATAATTATTTCGTTTGTTGTGTAAGCACCGTTTAGCTTCTAGGTCTTCAAAGGCAATTGTATTGAGATATGTGAAGTGTTTGTCGTTGTTTTCGGAGTTGTCTTAAAGAATAGAGTAATACCTCGTAGTAACGTAACTGCATTTTTTTTGTGTGTGTGTAAAAACGTTATGTTTATGCATCGGGCTAACGCAAACAAAGACTGATTGTGCTTTTACAATATGAACTCTGGGCGAGTCGTTGAACGAATAATTTGGGAGTCGGTGAGCAAATCAGGTAAAAATAAATGCATATTATACGACAATAAAAGTGTTTTTTGTCATTGCATGCACGTAAAACTGCTGTTGGGGACTCCCTAAACAACATTAGGAACATTTTAAATGTCAAATTATTTGTGTAATTAATTTTAATATCAAAATAACATTCAGTGATGTTAGTTTGACAAAACTAGTTCATTTAGATGTTACACACACAATATCATATATATTGTTTTTTTTGTTGTTGTTGTTTTTCCCTGACCTCCTGAACCATGATGCTGATGTTGCCTCAGGCCAGAGAGCTTCTGCTTTCTTTGTTCAACAGATGGTGAATTAACACCAATTAGCCTCAAGTTCAGCCCATCTTCACTGCTGTACACTATGACACCTGGACAAGAGCACAAGCCTGAGGCCACAAGAGCCAATTAGAACAGGAAACACAGATGTTTGACTTGTGGCTGAAGACTGGACATAATTATCAGAGGCGAATGTGTCAAAACATGGATCCAGAGTACCAAATACCTGTATGCAACTTAGGCGCTATAAAAAAAAGATGTGAGTGACATGGCCAATTTTATTTTTACTTAATAATAAAGTAATTACTTTATTTTAATATTACACTCTAAGAAAAGTCTGTAGAAATATGGCCGAATGTTTCTTCATATTTCGTTAAAGGATAATTCCGGTATTTAACACCTTGAGTCTATATTGTAGTTTGTTTTGGATGAACAAGAGTGGTGGACAACATTTTTTTGACAATGGTTCCTCTCTCGAGTTTTTGACTATAATAGAATTGGCCATGGACCCATTTAACATTGGAGTCAATGGGCATGTCCGAAAATGTCATTAAAACAGCCAATAATGTTCGTTTTCAAAACTGTTAAACTCACCGAGTGATTAGTGGTGTTAGTTGATGTTCCAGAAACAAAAAGTGTTGCGAAATACAGTTTCTGTCGTGTTTTATTCGTCATTTTGTAAAATCCCATTGAATTCTGTTGAAGGACTGAGTGCTCGTTAATATAAATGCGCTACTGGAAACAGAAAGGGGGCTGTTTACATTTGGTCGATGTAGTCTTTTTGTTCGCTTCCGTTTCTCATAAGGCTAGCGAACAGAGCAACTGTGCTCCGGGAGAGTAAGCGAAATCTAACCATATTGAAAGACGTGACCACTGACCAGTGCAATATGAAGTTGAACTCGACTGTGACCGTGAGTGTCCCGCGAGACATCAAGTGGTCGGGAGTGTGCTAACGCTTCAGATTCAAATATTGAGCGGAAGTTACACGGTTGTGAAGTGTCTGAACAAATAGTTCCACTATAGCAAAATAAACGGATTGGAATCATATATTGCGACGATATATTGTTTATAATCATCAACTAACATCACTAATCACTCGGTGAGTTTAACAGTTTTGTAAATGAACATTATTGGCTGTTTTAATGACATTTTCGGACATGCCCATTGACTCCAATGTTAAATGGGTCCATGGCCAATTCTATTATAGTCAAAAACTCGAGAGAGGAACCATTGTCAAAAAAATTTTGTCCACCACTCTTGTTCATCCAAAACAAACTACAATATAGACTCAAGGTGTTAAATACCGGAATTATTCTTTAATATGAAGAAATTTTCCGTATTAATTTGTCATAGTTATTTTACCTGTATTTTGAATTATGCATTGCAGTGTTTTTTAGGGTTGAAAGAACTGTCTGTAACTTAATGGATTTCCCATAAAGTGTGTTTATTATATTTAAATATTGTATATGAATTCAATCATAATGTTATATTATAGTTTTGAGCTTGATAACATTTATCAGGGGAAATTAAGAGTGTTACACATTTAATAATTTATATATATATATACTGTATATGAATGATTTTGAATGAGTTCTGATTAATGATGAATCAATTTTTCTTGTGAATCGATTATTTTTATTGATTTGACAGAATCATTTGTGAATCGCTCGACTGTGAGAGTTTGGCACTAAAAACTATAAGGATGACATGTTGAAATGACAAACAACCAGTGTTGGTATGTAGCCTTACTAGTTTTTAAAACATGCAGCTTTTCAGTAGCGAAGCTATTTAAGTTTTTAGTATGAATTAGCCTTACACTTAGTGTGCTCCAAAACAATTACAAATTCACAATTAAAAGATATATAAGCATAAGCATCTGACCGAGCTGTGATGTAAACTATACGCTATTGGCTATTTAAAAAAAGGGGAGGAGCTGTTCGATATGCACCGCCCTGTCTTCCTGTTTCCGTGTAAATTACGTCAACACATTGAATAATGCTGCACGTTTCAAGGCACTTCAATGGGACTTTAAAGTCACTATTTTCTCATGGAATATTGCAGTATTTATAATAAATGATTCATCTGTGCACATATTTTTTTTATTCAGTTGCCCTAATATAATATTTAATCAAAATAACTTCCCCTTCTTCTTGCAGCATCATCTCTTCTCTTCTCTGATGATGCGTTTACTGGCATGAGGGCGGGATCAACCTGTCACTCACATGAGATCCACCAATAGCAAACCACAACCATGCAATCGTTTCCCTGTCAATTGTCAACTTTGGTTTCATTATGACTTTAAGATTTTTTGAACTGTTCATTTCAAATGAACTGATTGGTTAAATTAATTATTGTTCGTACCACTAGTTCGCACAGATCCCTGCTGAAAAATCCAGTACAAACCAGCATTAATCCCTGGTTTATGTTGGTGGACCAAAAACCAGCAACCAGCATCCCATACTGGTCCCACCCAGCATGCAAAATTATGTGCAAAAACCCCACACACTGTTTTAGTGTAAAATAATGCTAAAGAACCCTGTGGTGCTGCATTTGGGTTTTATGAATCCTGTAAAAGGCAGATTGAATTGACCTCAGTGTTTAACTAAGTGTGTCCTGAAAATGATACAATTGTAGTCTCTTTTCAAGAGGCTCTCTCCTATCTTTTGTATTCTAGAGCACAATGCTAACACAATCAAAGTATTTCTAGAGGCTGTTTTGAGATTGGTTTTGACATGACATCTCACTGGCACTCACTTACTCCTGCAGTAAAAGGCTGAACGGAGAGGGCTAATGGTTACTCCTAATAGAAATCAGCTGGAGATGCTGACGGATGAGCTGTTAGCTGAGCTGGAGTCTTGCTTACGAGACCTGTGGGCCGTGAACTCATCATGGGATGTTATAGGCCCTTTTTTTTTTACTTAACCACAAATTTAGAGCTTTAATAACATTATTAAAATTATAAATGATAACATAAATCCAAAACATTTTTAAACCCTACACAGAGAGTTCTCAGCTTGCGCTGAGTCAGATGCCTTAGCTTTGTTTCTTCCCACCAGCTTTTACATCTTGAGGATCAAGTGTTCTAGCCTTTCAAAGTGCACTACATTTATTATAAGCCTGCATGAATATATCTGACACATGCATACTAAAACTGCTTTCTGATACTCCTGACCTGCCACTTGTACGTTTCAAGAACGATTTCTAAACTCTCCTTGGTCATAGATATGTTTTGATCATGTCTAATTCACAAAGAATTGACAGCCGAGAGCTGTTTTATTGAATTAATCCTTGAATAATACTAACAAACTCACAGTTGAATCTGTTTGATGAAACATTTAAAGATTATTGGTGGCACTTTATTCCACAGTCCTGTTCCCAATGTACATATATACTTATAGTAATTACAATAACTGGGTAATAAATAACTGCAGAAGAACCCCAAGCGCAGACAGTATGCAAACACACAAGGTTTATTTATAACAGAAAACAGGGGAAAACAGGACTGGAGGGCAAAAGCAAAGACAAACTACACTAAGACTGGACTGATAACTAGACTAACAAACAGCAACACTAACTCAAAATTCTCATTAAACAGGATACAGACAAAGTACTCACAGGACTATCACAGAGATGAACACACAATGAACCGACACAGGACAGCAAACACATGGGAATTAAAAAGGGAGAAACTAATGAGGGGAACAGGTAACACTGACTAGGTAATAATAACAAGACGAGGATAACAAGGGGGCGGGGTTAAGTAACGAGACAACGCAAGCACATGGCCCAAACAAAAGGCCATGTGCTTGCACACAAAACATGGCTCTGTCATGATCCTGCCTCAAGACTAGAGAAAATCAAGGACACGAGGGCAGAATCATGACAATAACTAAGTACTACCCTAAACCTACCCCTAAACCTAACCTTAACCCATGTAGTTATCTTATATAACCCAGTACTAAGTACACTGTAAGTACACGTAAGTGAACACACTGTAAAATAAAGTGCAACCAGATTATTCATTTTATTTTTGTCATCGTTTACAATCCTTTTCCTGGTTTACCTTACTAAGATGTCCCACTTTAATTCGCTCAGTCCTAAGGTGCGCTCCGATCTACAGGGTCCGTACGCGGTGTTGACTGCTCCCTACTTCCTGAGCACCGGATATCCATTCAAGTGGACTTCGCTGACAATAATCTGTCTTGTGATATAACATACATAAATATTGTGATTTACTTTACTTTCAAATTTAAAATACATACAGAATATGTTCTTAATCCGTGATCTTAATAATTGAATTGTAGCGTTCTTATCTCGTGCGCTTTCTTTCCAACAGGCAGCCGCGTAAACCCTCCTAAATGAAGTCAAATAAAGAAATGACAGAGCATCAGCTGCTTCTTGCTTATCTTTTTCTACCTGGTTCAATGGACTAATAAAGTTCAATCAAATGGAATTCACCTTTGGCTAAGCCACGCCCTAGAATGTAGATTGACCAATCACAGCGCAGCCGAGAACGAGCTCCCACGGGGTCCGACACTTTTTCACAGCGCTCCATTGACTTTAACACCGGCGTCTCATATTTTTGGTCTCGGCAGGCTATTACCGTCGTAGTTTTATAAAAAATATGGTTAAACGTTGTGCCTGGGGCATTTGTAACACAGATACGCGTTTCCCAGAGAGGTTGGAGGGGGGTGTCCGTTTTTTTTCCCCATTCCCAAAACCGAAGTCAAATTCTAACAAGTGTCGTCTTTGGATTAAACTGTGTGGACGTCCTCAGTCAGCGAAACCCCTCAAGATCAACAAGCTCACCTTTGCTCTAAGATACATTTAGCTTTTAACCTTACTGTGAAGTTACACTAGTTAGACAGTTTTATGTTATGATTTCGGTTCTCTACCCTAATTGTTGATACGCTAGCACACGCTTCTAATAAATACAAGTTTATACTCGTTTGCTTTGTAAATAACGATTATAGAAGTGAAGAGACCTACCCAGCTTTGCATGAACAGTGTTGCTATTTGATATTGTGAGTCCCAGCCTCCGTCTCGATTAGGATATGCGGTGGTTCATTTTTTGACTGTGACCGTTATGCTTTTGCCTCTATTTGGATTCCTTGTTGTTGCTTGCGTTTCACCGGTAGCCTATGTCTTGAATATAGCCTTCGAACGCACACTGCAGCCTCTTTTGCCTACTTCTATCGGACACTTTATTTGCTGCTTTATAAAAGTTTTATAAAATTTCAGCAGGAAGAGCTGTCACAGCGTAAGCCATGTTGATACCAAATCAGAGCCCAGATGAAGTTGACGGACGTCGCAACAGTAACTAAGGGGGGCGGGGCTTAGCCAAAGGTGAATTGTACGATTGTGTGTACAAATATGTGTGTATATGGGGACTCTTTCTTATGACTTTTGAACACATTGTAAATCGATTTCTGATCTTAACTGCTTGACCTAAAAAAAACGAACAAGTTAAGGTAACTCAAACCATTTGAGTAAATCGATTTCCTTAAACCATTTAAAAACATCTTTGGGTTACGTTTGAGACCCCAGCTCCATGAGAAGGGAACGAGAAGCTTTCCCTTTCGAGGGACGCTGCGTCAGTTGCTGGCGCTATATGGACGTTAACACCCACTACACCATGCTGACCAATGCTTGCATTGCTGAGAAAGACACTAAGCACAACACTGTCAGGCAATTGAACGGTTCAACAGCCCTGACTTGGAGCAACCTAATGCGTCAGCAACTAAGCGGGCACATCCCGTGAAATCATGTTGCTGCTTCCAGCAAGATCAGTGCTACAGGAGTTAGGAAAGAACCCCAAGCTATCCTCATTCGTTTCTGAAACGGAGACTCCTGCATTAGATCAGTCTGAGCCACCGCTACAGGACAGCCCAGAGTCCCTACACTCTTAGAAGAAAAGGTTCTATATAGAACCTTAAAAGGTTCTATAGGTGCTTCGTATTTGGAACCCCTAAAAGGTTCTACACTCTTAGAAAAAAAGGGTTCATTGGGGTTCTATATAGAACCATAGGGTTCTTTACTCAACTCCAAAGAACCTTTTATGCTAAAAAGGTTCTATAATGACAAGAAAAAACCCTTTCTTGGGTTCTGTATAGAACATTTTAGGGGTTCCAAAAATGAAGCGCCTATAGAACCTTTTAAGGTTCTATATAGAACCTTTTCTTCTAAGAGTGTAAGAGCAGAGCTAACAGTGGAAAGTATAGTCATAGCCTCAGTTAAGTCCATAGAACCACATCCATCAGCTGAACCAGGTAAGAGATAATACAAAGTGGCATGCAGCAACTTCACATATAATCCCAGACCTGAGCACAAGTCTCAGGGAGAAGCGTATACCGAAGGGAGAATTCCCAACTTCCAGACTATTGAGGATGCAACAGAGAATGAGTCCAACCTTTGAGTACCCTGTCAAGACAGGGCCAACCTGTATACAAAGAGCATTATCCTACTTTTGGGAAGTCCCCTACTCGACCTCAACTGTCAATCTCTACTCATGCCAGCCCCTGCCAGGGGAAGATGCCAGCTCAACCTAAGGGGGTTAAATACCCGCCAGAAAGGATGGGGAAGGCTATATAAGATACCCCCAGGGAGCATAAGCCTATAACCCGTACTCCTTGGAATATTAGGAGGGCGACAGGTAACATGTCTGTCTATTCCCCTGTCAGCTCCACCTCACCCACCGGAGAGCACCAAGAACTGAAGCAGACTACAGAAACCAGGAAGGGAAACAGAAGGGCAAGAGCCCAAGTTTTACTTAATCGCCTATCTTTCTCTTCCTTCTCGCCGAAATCATGGCCCTCAGGTCTGATTACAGCTTTCTCCCAGAGCAGCGTCTCAGAGGAGGGGCTCGAGCAGCCATGCTCACCTTCTGCTGTTCTCTCCAAGAACTCGTTCCAGGAGAGGGAGAGGGAGTGGAAGTGTCGAAAGCCACATGCTTAGTGGCGCAGAGGGCCAGTGCCCGGTTGCATAAAGCACCTTAAGTGAAATTTTCCCTTAAGTTCGCCCTTATGTTTCCCTTAAATCTAAGGGTGTTGCAGAAAAATACCCTTAAGTGTTACTTAACGTTTTTTTTTAAGTGAAACGTCATAAACACTTAGAATTTCCCTTAAATGCTGTTTTTCCCCTTAAGTAATCCCTTAAAAAGCGTTAAGTGTTGCATAAAACCCCTTAACGGTCATTTCCCTAAGTATAACAAAATCGTAACCTTAAGAGTAACGCGGACAAAACATAAGACGACATGGCTGAATTTATGGAATCAGCTGAAGATTATTATGTGCCAAGAAGAATTTTTAGGGATATGGAGAACCCTTTGGACCATCTTAGCGATGAAAAATTGTTGCAAGAATACCGTTTTGATCGACGCGCAATATTTGACATCACTAACAAACTAGACGGCGACCTTTGACCGTGTCACACATCGCAACCACTCTTTACCTGCGGTGTTACAACTGCTTATAGCACTGCGTTTTTTTGCAACTGTGAGTTTTCAGACGATAGTGGGAGATGTTTTCCACGTTCATAAGTCGTCTGTCAGCAGAGTGGTTCACCGGGTTGCGGGGGCTCTTTCCCGCTAGTGTTAGTGTTTTGCGTATCTATGGCAACAACAGACTTTAAAACGTGAATCCAGGATCGCTGTCGTGAAACACTTAAATGTTTCCCTTACCTAAGAGAATCGTTTAAGAGATTATATGCAACACCCTTAAGTTATTCTCTTAGGTAAGGGGAAATCGCCCCTTAAGTGTCATACTTAAGGGAAAAACTTAAGGTGCTTTATGCAACCGGGCACAGGTCCATGTATGTACATTTACACGTGCCTCAGACAGCGGTGTCATAGAGTCAACATCGGACGCAGCGTAAACTAATATTTATGCACCGTTTACTCAGAGGCCACTTCCAAACTTATCAGCTTTATAATAGTCAACGAGGTGAATTTGCATATTCAAAGTTTAACAAACTTTGAGAAATCTGTTTGCAGAAATGTTTCGTTTCTGTCCCTCGCGTAAAATTCTAGATCGTGAGGATTCCTGTTTGAAATGACTGTATTTTGCCTGCAGAATTCCACGCATAGGTAAATATGACCTTAATGTTTCAACCTAATGACCTAAATGTAAGTTAATGTTTAGCATTTTCATGATAAAGTTTTGAGAATGTTGGTAACCAGATGGTTGACGGTAGCAATTGACTTTGCATTTTTTCCTATGGAAGTCAATGGCTACCGTTAACTGTTTTATTACCAGCATTCTTTAAAATATCTTCTTTTGTGTTTGGAACAACTTAAGGGGGAGTAAGTGATGACAACATTTTAATTTTGGGGTGAACAAACCCTGGAAGTACCTATTAAAAGCAGCAGCCCAACTGTGAAGGTTGCCACCTAGTGGATACCAACACTGTAAAAAAAAAAATTAACCTCTTCAAGTCAAAATATTCTAGTGACTGGTCACATCTAAATTTTTAAATTGCCCCAAGTGAAATTCTGCAAAATAAATTGAATTAATTGTTGCAATAGTCTGTTAACATTGGCTCAATGAGAAATAATATGTCAGACTAATTGAAAAATTTAGATGATATCAGTCACTAGAAAATTTTGAGTTGGGGATGTCATTTTTTTTGTGAATTCCAGGGACATTTGCAGACAACAAACTAAACTAATGTTTCATAGTGTTCATTTTCCTGGGTAGCTCAAGCCTAACATCAAATAAATTTCAGAGGTAATCAGTATTTTTCTGTCAGTCTGTATTTAAATCAAGTGGCTTACAAAATATTCAAGAATAAATTAAGCATAGAAGAATGTTTGTGTCAGTATTGTTTAAACAAATCACCCATTTAAAAAAAGAAGAAAAAAGATATATAAAATAGGCAAAGGCTTTAGTCAGGTAAAAAAGGATGAATCCTAACGTCACTTATAACATACACCCTTAAAATGTAACTGAAATTAGATTAAAATGACATGTTATCAATCTCCGCTCAAGGGAGATGACGGTGCTAAGAAATGAATAAAAATAGCATGCTATATCTGGAGTTTAATGGGTATTGCCAGATATGATCTTGATATGCAATATTTTATTGTTCAGCTGCTTTAGTTTAGGACTATTCTATAATAGTTCTGTATCTAATACACAGAGACCAGTGTTGTTATATATATACACACACATTTTTCACATGGGGGGGGGGGTTATTTCATTTTTTTAATTGTAGTTAGTTTAGTACTTCAACGTCAAAACGTAACATTACATTTACATAATTTTTTTTAACAAAAACAATGCAGTATTCAGTGTATATGCCACAGTAAGCAGAACGCTAGTATTCCGTTCCGAACGTAACCCGTGATTAATTCCCAACTGGAGGCAGATGTCAGCGTGGTCACAAAACCAGAGGTCACAGTTAAAGGGTCAGGTTGCACAAACTGCTGAGCGAAGTTCAATGCTCAATTACGGCCATTTGTTGACGTGAACAACTCACCCTGATACTGGAGAGTGATGTTCTGGGGGCGAAGGTTAATTAGCATAATTCAGGGAAGGACCATCACAGATCGGATTCCCTTCGAATGCTTTCCAGGCCACTGAGAGTCGACCCGAACACCTGTGCCTTCCACAGGGACCCAACACACACTCACACAGTCACGACACCGCCGAGAACACACACGTACCACAACGATTTAATCAAACTCCCCCACCCTCAGTGTTTTTCACATACACACACACACAGTACACACACATGCTAATTTCACACTTGGTAAGTGTGAAGCCTGTCAGCCCGGGCTCAGATGCAGGCACAGATGGCTGGAGGGAATGGGCGATGGATATTGTTGCTAAAGCCCCTCTCCACGTAGCAGTTCCTGAACCAGCCCACCTCAAAAACAGCTGACATTTACTACTAGACCATATTCAAATTTCACTGGGAAACTCTCTATATCTAGATTCACCATATTTGATTCATACAGGTTCACGAGTTCAGCCTTAAAGGTTAATAGTAAACTGACTTGGCTTGCTGTCCTTGCAGGAGGCTCGAACCCGAGGCTCGGCTGGAGCTTAGAGTTTAAAAAAAAAACCTAGAACTGCGCATAAGGAAAGAGAGAATTAGAGGAGGAGACGGGGAGGAGGAGGAGGAAGAGGAGGAGGAGGAAGAGGAGGAGGAGGAGGAAGAGGAGGAGGAGGAGGAAGAGGAGGAGGAGGAGGAGGAGGAAGAGGAGGAGGAGGAGGAGGAAGAGGAGGAGGAAGAGGAGGAAGAGGAGGAGGAGGAGGAGGAAGAGGAGGAGGAGGAGGAGGAGGAGGAAGAGGAGGAAGAGGAGGAGGAAGAGGAGGAAGAGGAGGAGGAGGAGGAAGAGGAGGAAGAGGAGGAGGAGGAGGAAGAGGAGGAAGAGGAGGAGGAGGAAGAGGAGGAGGAGGAGGAAGAGGAGGAGGAGGAGGAGGAGGAGGAAGAGGAGGAGGAGGAGGAAGAGGAGGAAGAGGAGGAGGAGGAGGAAGAGGAGGAAGAGGAGGAGGAGGAGGAGGAGTTAGAGGAGGAGGAGGAGGAGGAAGAGGAGGAGGAGGAGGAGGAGGAGGAGGAGGAGGAAGAGGAGGAAGAGGAGGAGGAGGAGGAAGAGGAGGAAGAGGAGGAGGAGGAAGAGGAGGAGGAGGAGGAAGAGGAGGAGGAGGAGGAGGAGGAGGAAGAGGAGGAGGAGGAGGAGGAGGAGGAAGAGGAGGAGGAGGAGGAAGAGGAGGAAGAGGAGGAGGAGGAGGAGGAGTTAGAGGAGGAGGAGGAGGAGGAAGAGGAGGAGGAGGAGGAGGAGGAGGAGGAGGAGGAGGAGGAGTTAGAGGAGGAGGACGAGGAAGAAGAGGAGGAGGAGGAGGAGGAGGAGGAGGGCTGCTGGAAGAATTTGTCAATGGGATGATGACACAGTGTCGGCTGCTTATATTGTACGCTCGTAATGATGATTGACGGGACTGAATGTTTAGACTGTTGTGGTGTATTTCCAAGTGAAACAGAATATTGAATAGGGGGCGGGGTTTTACTTTAGCGCATATATACATCTATCTATCTATCTATCTATCTATCTATCTATCTATCTATCTATCTATCTATCTATCTATCTATCTATCTATCTATCTATCTATCTATCTATCTATCTATTATATTTTTATTTTATGAAATATTGATTTGGGTTTGAAATTATTATATGGATTGATACAAACTACATTCAACTACTGAGACAACAGTCAGTTTTATAATTGAATATATATATAAACTTTATTACAGGCTCTAGGCCCAACAGCAGAACATACACCAAAAAACAAAACAAAAAAACAATTACATAAACATATACAATACACCCTTTTTCACAAAAGTCTTAAAAGGCACTCATACCAATGCTTCCATAGATGCGATTGATATCGGACCGAGCTACACCTGGGACTTGTGAGCCTTACTATAATATAGTTTTGTGACACATCAAGTCGACACATAAACTTAAACTTTAGGTTCCTCAAGAGGGCCTGTAAACAGCTTAGCCTCAAGTCACAACAAAGCTTACTTTTACCAGAATACCATTATAAACATTTATTTATTTATATTTTAATAAATCAAATACATAAATATACAAATATTTGCTTTAAATTATATTATATTACTGCATATTTGTTTTATGTTATGAAACATTGATTTGAGTATAAATTATTTTATTATGTGAGATAATTTGTTTTAATTATTGCATTTATTTAGAATAAATTCAGTTTCAAATTATTTTACATTTTAATTTGTAAAATATTTATTATATTCATTTTTATTTGATGAACTATTGACTAGGTATGAAATTATTTTTAATTATATAGATTGAACGGACATGAAACAAAGGGCAGTCCATTTTAGAATATATATTTTTGTAAATATATAATAATGTATAATACAATAATCTATTATTTTTTATTCAATTTTAGAATTTCGTGTTATCATACAAAAATATGTGAGGGCAGAATGCCATGACTGACCAATCAGAATCGAGTATTCCAGAGAGCTGTTTAATAACTGGTGGACGATTTGCTAATTGTAGAAAAATCCGCCTCACTTGCTTTCACTAACACTCACTTTATTAGCAACATGACTGACTTTATTAACAAAGAACCGGCGATCAGAGATCTGAGGTGACAGGACGAGCGTGTGTGGAAGGGTCTTGATCGGGATGCAGTCGGATCATGCGTGGTCTGAGGGAATCGTGCAGGATGGAGCTGCTAATCCTCCGGACAGGTTGCCAAGGCCTGAATCTGCTGTGAGACTCTGGCACACTACACCCTTTTCCATATACGTGTCCATTTAAACACATCTGAATGTGTTTACGAGCACATAGACCTTAGTTACACATCTACGCTCAAATGCTAATCATGGCTGACAGGCCAGAATGAGGTGTAGATGAGGGTCTCTAGCACCCTGATCTCAGTAATACCCGCACTAATGCCAGGCTTGTTAGGGTCTGGGCTGCAGCTGTGCCCGTTGATGGGTTGTACCATCTGCCAAACAGGCCTCTGGGAGTGAGAAACATACAGAGAGCTTTAATTGGGTTCTGAGCGGAGAGGAATTGCCCTGGCGGCGTGTTCTCAGATAGACTAATGACAGTGCTGTAGGAGTCGCGCTGTGAGCGCTCTGCAGCAGTGCACGGAGAGGGCTCAGAGCTGCTCGTGTATTGTCATTTTTTCCCTTAAAGGGGTCATATTGTAAAAAAAATTATGATTTTAGTACCCGCCCTGCAACACCCCCAGCCCTTGGCCCCTTGCCTATAAGCGCACATTACTAACGCGCTCTTAAAATAACAAAAAATATTTGGTAACACTTTACAATAAGGTTCATTAGTTAACATTAGTTAACTACATTAGTTAACGTTAACTAATAATGAACTGCACTTATACAGCATTTATTCATCTTTGTTAATGTTAATTTCGACATTTACTAATACTTTATTAAAATCTTGTTAACATGAGTTAATGCACTGTGAACTAACATGAACAAACAATGAACAGCTTTATTCATATTAACTAACATTAACAAAGATTCATAAATACTGTAACAAATGTATTGTTCATGTTAGTTAATGCATTAAATAATGTTTAATAAATGAACCTTATTGTAAAGTGTTACCAAATATTTTATTTAATAGTATTATCTACCACTCATACCTCAGGTCTAAACAGGGATTGTTTCACCTAGTCCTAAAACATAACTTATTTTATATATTATATGTGTTTTAACTATAATTTATTAATTATTCAATTGTTATTATTTTCCCACATAATTATCTGCATTTATGTGGTCTTTTAAATCAAGAAAATACTTTGTGAATAGACCATTGAGGTTTATTAGATGCAGCCTTCTGTCTGTAAGCCACCACTAATATAGGGTATTTTATTACACTATTTCGATTCCTTACTCTGCTGTTTCATTCAAGCTTTGTTGTCATTGTAGTTAACACTGGTGACATGTGCTCTGAAATCCCACACATAAACCACAGCAGTGAAGTGTGTATCCCCCCTCCAGTAACAGTGCTACAGGCATCAGTTTCATCAGTCTGTTAAAGGAAGAGAGAAGAAACGCATGAAGAGCAGCGTTTGCTCCGCCACCCAAAGGCTTTGGAGCTTTGAATGAGCGAATTTCACCTTATCTCTCCTGGCAGGTGCTTCAGGTAAACAGACACCATCTTCGAAGCTTGGCGTATGGTGTGATGAGAAATGAGTCTAAGAACAGGGTTTTGTGGGTAGTGAAATCAGTATGTAACAGGGGAAAGTGGGTTTTGAAGTATAATATCTTGGGATCAGGGTTTAAAAATCAACTTTTTCACTCACTGGCCAATTTGGCGATGTTTAAATTACCGGCCATTCAAAATAAGAAAGAAAAAATGTCATAGATTATATATATTATAAAATTTGGATTTCATACATTAATTTCTTATTCAAACAAAATCCTGTCATCCAGCCATCTTCTCACTTCCTCTTTCTTCCTCATCCTTTTCAACAAAAATGTATTTTAAGTGGAGAGATCAATACAATACAAAGAACATCAAATGCTTTTCAATCTTCGCTGTTGCTTCAATGCAAATTAACAAGCGCGTCGTTATTTGTTGCGTAATGACGGGCATATTCAAGTAAGCCAGCTATTTGCAGAATCTGCACAATATGCTGTATTTAATATATCATGATGACTCACGAGTTGAGTATTTGCGTTAAATCTGCGCAGATTTGGCATATACGAACTTCCCCAGCAAAGTGATTGAACATAATAAATACAGTAACACGCCAATTTGGCTAGTGACTTGACTGCGTTAGGCTACCCACCACGGTGATTTTTACCTGCATTTGGCGGGTTGGCGGCTGTTAATTTCAAACCTTGAGATGGCTAGGAAAGCAGTCTGGTGTGGGAAATTTTGCATTAGTTTTGGTCTATATAAAATAATATATATAGCCAGACCAGAGTCTGCAAAGCGGACATCATATCAATGCATTCAGACCGCAAGCAATGATTGGACGAACATGTTTTGGTCCTGAGACTTCAACAGAAGATAAATGCACTGTTTTTGGTTATATTTAGACCACTTATTGGTTGCTATCAGGATGTGAAGAGGGTTTCAACCAGAATTACAAAAAGTGTTTATGAAAAAAAAAAAAACCTTCCCCACCGTTAATGCCATTCTTTCATATTGATGCGTTTATAATTTTCAATCAGAATGCTGTGGTTTCCCTCACACGCATTAAATGAAACTGGCACATTCGCCTTCAAACTAAATTATTACCTTTCATTTCTTTTCCTTCACTTGGGTTTGTGTGCAAAAGGCTCCAGTTCAGATATCTGATTCCACAAGGACTTTATTTGCCTGCATCACATTGTTTTCGCTGTCTTTCCCTATAGTCACTTGTGTGATTGTGGTTGAATGGCTTTTCAAAGAGTGGAGCCTCTGGAGAATAGGCTGCAGTATTTGAGTTCATGACCCCTGGAGCATTGGGGTCGGACAGGAACAATAACAAACAGGACGATGTGGGGGAATGATGGATTTAAAAAGCCTTCATCAAGCATCATGATTTACATACATCCAAATGTATGTACTTCATTATGGATGGTGACAACTTCTTATTGCCAAATGTTCTCTATCATCTCAGGATTGCCAATCCAAGGAGCAAGTAAATTAGGTTGTGTTTCTTTTCTTTTTGCCCTCTTCTGTAGATTGAGTTGTCCAACCGGTGTGCAGATACTTGTTTTGTGAGGTTAGCTCCCATTTCTTCTGAGCATTACAACTGTTCTCTAGCTGTTTATTGGCCTGGGCAGGACCTTTGACCTGCAGGAGTTACACGGAGTCACTGACTTTTGACCACCCACCCATGAGAAAGTGGTGAAGCAGGGGTCAGGGCAGCTCATTGTTGGGAACAGACCAGCTGGTGTGCCGTATTCGCTGTAGTTTAATGGACTTCCAGTGACAATGTGGCGAACAAGATGGGAGGGAGTCTGGAAGGAGACCCAAAGTTTTGAAGTCATGCATGGTCATTCTTACAACGATGAGGACAAATCTAGAGACATGTAGTACGATTCACACACAAATGACTCTTATTAGCTGGCACTTTTTAGTAAATCCAAAACATACACAGAGGCCCCATTTACACCAGGTATTAAGATGATCGGATCACAAGTGGATGACGCTAAATACAGGTGTAAACGGTGTCTAAAACGTTTTGAGCTTCGACCACTTCCAGATATATTTGAAAACGCATTCTACCAGATTTTGTGTGGTCTAATGCGTTCGAACAGCCACGAAAGACAGGATTTAAGCTACACTGTGTAATTTTTTAAGTTGATTCTTAGCAAAAAACACTTTGTTCTTTCAAAATGATATGTGCTCATTCGTGTCGTGTGTAATTACTTCCACCAACTAATCAAGTATTCTCGTAAGCGTAGAATCTGCCATTTATAATACATACGAGCGAGTCAGTCGAATGGCGGAAGCCATGTTGCGCCTCCATCTGGAAAATACTTTAGCCAAAGAGGGACATACCTAGAAATTCAAGCTTCGCCTTTCGCGTTTTTACTTTTAGTGGCACCGTGACGAATGCGAGGGGGAGATTACTCACGAGTCACGACTGCCGGCAGATTTGAAATAATACGGCCACTGTAGGAGTTAAAACGCCCTCAGAATGGGAGGGGCTAGAAAGTAATATTCAGTTTGTAGTCATATACAATTTCACCGCTAGATGGGAGTAAATCCTACACAGTGTAGCTTTAAACTTTGTTGACTGAAGACCCAAGTTTGTTTGAAGACAAAAAACGTACCAAGCACAATGTTCTCTCGCCATTCCTGATTTCTAACACACACTCACAGCGTTTGGCTGGTCTTGCGGCTGTCAGAGCAGAAACCAAAGCTGCTGCTCTCCGTATGTTTTTCCATCGTCTCCGGGCGCGTTGATATGTAAATTGTGTGAGATTATTTTGTCCATTAGATCGAAAGATCTGGAAAACATACATTTAGCCACTCATAGACCCTCCTCTTGAAGAAATCAGGACAGAAGTGGTTGAAAGTGGAAATAAGAGACTGATTAAAATGGGTATTTCTCTCCCTCGTCTACTTGTGATCCGATTGACCAAAACACATCTTAATGCCAGGTGTAAACAGGGACTAATATAGTCTGATTCCTCAATGAATGAATGTTAACCCTCTGGGGTCGACGAACGCGCTCGCACGTTTTGGTGGATTTTTTTCACATAGCTGCAAATTCGACTTACAATACTCTATCATTTATGATCATATAGATAAAAGCAATACATAATTCGAAAATGGTCTACTTTTATATGTCAACTGACAACAAAAACAAAACAGTGTGCTTTAGCGAAATAAAGCAGAACAAAGCTTCCTGGTTCTTTTTAGGGAATCAGAAACATGCATCATGGCCAGTGTAGACCACTAAACAGTGTAGTCTTTTTTTCTTAACATTTCTTTCACCAAAGAATCTCTAATGAATCTCCCATCTCTAATGGTCGGCCTTGTGTTTGATGCCTTGAAATCCCCACTTGTAATTGAATGTCTTGGGTAGCTAGAAGCATCTTCCTGAATTTAGTCTTTAAAAGTTCTCCGCTCAGCTAAGCATGTCTACCAACACCGCTAAGAGAGAGTGAAAGTGAGAGATAGACAGGAGGGATGTGAGTGTGTGTGAGAGAGAGCTATCTCTGTCTAATGGAGTGATATCAGTGGTGTTCATGACTAAGCATTTGACATTTGAAAATCAGACATCAATAATCCCTCTGTGCTTTGCAGATGTCTGTGATTGATTTATTTGCCTGTACAAATGGATCCGTGTCTCTCCTCTTGCTGTTTTAAATGAAGGAAAAGGCATTGCTGTGTTGAGAGGCAATGTAACGAAGATGTAGGAGACCATCCGTTCATTTATCTGTTCATATCTATTTGTCCATCTATAAGTCTGTCTTTCCGTTGTTCTGTCTGTCTGTTTGTCCATTCATCCGTCTATCTATCTGGCCGCCCATAATCTATTTCTTTGTTATGTTTCTTCATTTGTCTGCTTTTTTGTGTCTTTTATCAGGGATCAGAAGAAGTTATTTTAATCTTTGGTCTCTTAATGGGTGCACTAATGATCACAACCCTTTCATAGCATGACAGCCAACATACCAGACTTATAATAAAAAGCCAATTTGCTTTTAGTTTATTGTACTTTTTTTTTTTACATTCATTTTTGCACAAACAAATTAATTTAGTAATTTAAAGGGGACCTATTATGCCCTTTTTCAATGTTTTTGATTTTGTTTTTAGGGTCTACTAGAATAGGTTAATTTGTTTGTTTACATCTCTGCTTCTTCTCTGCATTGTTGCAGGGAGGAACTGCAACAATGTGTTAAAAATAATGTGTTTTTATTGTTGCAGTTCCTCTCTTCCCAGTCTCTCAGTAACGCTCAGGGGTGCGTTTCCCAAAAGCATCGTTAGCCAACTATGGTCGCAAGTTCCGTCGTTATCAACATAGTTCACCGAGTCGGTGTTTCCCGAAAACATAGTTCTAACGAACATTCGCAAACAGCATCGCAAAGTTGTGTGGTTGGGATGACAGCTCTCGACCTGTGGTTAGAAGCAGAGTTTGTTGTTTGCATTACATGTGGACTCAATAAATCCTCATCTTGAACCAAATAAGCAAGCTGACATTCAGTACAATCTATATTTTTTATTTAGAATAGGCCTACATACAAATGTAATTTACGTCTTTTAGTTTGTCAAGGGATTTAAAGCATCGTTTTTGAAGAGCGATCTCGAATCTTGAATTAATTCGATCTCAAACAGATTCATTAAACTCCACTACCTGCGTGACCTCATTAACCAACATGGTTGAACGACCAATTTGCGACACTACGGATTCGGGAAACAGTCGTGACTAGCTAGTTGATTTCTTCAAGGATGCATCTTACTATGGTAGTTAAGCAGCGAGTTACGTCATTGTACGGAAAACACACCCCAGTTTAGTTCTTGTTTCTATGAAGCCCCGCCTTCGAAAAGCACAGTGTGCTCTGATTGGTCGGCTGAACCAGTGTGTTGTGATTGGTGGAGCGTGTTCTGGAAATGCCACACCCTTTACCATAGCCGTGAGTTTCAACACACTACTAACTAACTTGCGCAACTCGCCACTTGATTTTGCATATGCCTTGGGCTGGAATTATTTAAATGAAGAATATTGTGACGTGTTCATTCCCAGAAGAAAACTCAAGACTACAATACAGAGAATAACTCCCTTTGGAGTGACTTTGTGTTTTGTAACTTTGCAGACATTTTTCATGCTCAAACAGCAACATGCACACTAAAGCAAGTTGAAAATGTACAAAAAGCATAATAGGACCACCATCAAAAATATCCCACATTTAAGAAGTTTGATTTTGAAATTAATAAAGCTAATTAAATATATGCTTACAAAAATAGTTCAGAAATATACCAGCAGGGGCTAACAGGTCCATACTAACCAGCCAAACAATTTTATTGTTTGGACCAAATAAACTAGAAAGTGATAGACCGTGAGCCAAAAGCACGAAGTACAAACCATGGTGGTTAAAATTTCGCACCATCTGTTATTTATAAGGTGAGAGTGAAAGATGTCATTTATCTTGGCCCACAGTGATGTATTTAAGCCATCAAGTCTGTCAGATTAAGTGAAATATATGACAAGATGAGAAAGTATCTATGCATCCAGCTAGCTGGGGTTTTGTTCTACAAAGATTCTTTGTTTCAAATGTGCATAAAAATGTCTGCAAACCAGTGTTTGGAAAACGACAGTGTTTTTAATGAGTTTTTACATGTCACTTCCTGTGGTTTGACACTTCCTCGGCTGTCAGCTAGCGGTTAGCGTGAATAGCTGTTCGCCCCCTTTTTGCGCTATGGCTAACTGGCCTGAAGCCAGACTGTGGTTATCTCTTAACTGTTATAAAGTGTGACAGGGTAAAGATAGCCTTCTGTGGCTAGGCCTCTGCTTCTTGTCACATAAACACTTGCAGTAAAAGAAAGAGAAAAGGAAGATAAAGCAGAAAAAAGTCATAGATGAGGAAATTAGTGGTACATTGTAGTGAAAGATAAGCAGAAAAATTACAAAAGATGGGAGAAAGGAAGATGAGTGATGTGTTGATACAAATGCGCCGGCTGGCAATATCCTCAGCAGTGGATTGTATTCATTAATCACTCAGCACTTCAATGTAGATGAGCTGTTTCTTGCCGATCTAGTTTAGTCCACCTTGTAGCTTATTCTGGCCAAGAACTGAGACAGGAAGACAGACTACTGTCTGACTCAGAGTGTAACCAGCTAACAAAAATGTGTTTTCTGAGCATTCAAAATGTCCAGTTTTTTTTAAATGTTTAAAAAAACACTGTTTTTCCATTCTTGGTTATGTGAACATTAAAGGCACACTATGCAAGATTTGTACCTTAATATAAAAGCTTCGAAATAATTTAGATAGTAAACAAACTCGTAGTAGGGCGAATCATCCCGATAGCAAAGCAGAATATTGTTTTGTATGAATATCTGAACATGCAATTTATCAAAAGAAAGAACAGACCCTCTAAAACAAACAAAATAAAAATAAAAAGGTTTCATTCTAGCTTCATGCATTATTTTTTTATCAACACTTGAATGTGGGAGCAGTTTCATAAAAAATGCAACAATTTGAGCAAAAATCTTAGAAAAATGCATTTTTGTCAAAGACTATATCCAGATCGGACTCAGAACGATGATCAAAACACAGATGGAGTAGATCGAGTCCATCAACACCCCTAATTCTTCACAGTCCTGTAGCTCGTCCTGGGTCGACATTTCATTGAGTAACATTAGGCAGTTTTGATTTTTATGCTTTTTAATGTTGATGATCACATTTTTTTACATATGCGTCTGCTTACATATGCTATCGCTTGTTTCTGCTTCTTCTTCACCTGTGTTTTGATCAGGAGATTCGGTACTCTTTCAGAAGATGCGTCATTGCGCCCCCTACTGTATAAGTGAAAACACGGAATGACAGAAATTTACGTTACGAAAATGTACGTCAATGGCAGTCCATGTTCCATGGTTTTAATGCTGTATGCTTTACTTTGTGTCCTTTCGTAAATCTTATTAATGTCAAAATGTATTGAAAATATTTAAATCTGACGGTTTTGAACCCATAAACAAATTGCATAGCTTGTTAAAATGTTTAAACAAATTATGGATATAGACCAGACATCTAAATATAAAAACACACAAACACTTCATGCTGCTGAAAAATGTCTACTTACACCTTAATTTATTCCATTAAGGGAAACAACTTAACCAAGAAATAATACAAAATGTTTCACAAGAGATATTAACACAAATACACTACCCGGCCGGTTGTTTCTTAAACAATCACATAGGGACACGTCATGGCATTCATTGAAAGTCTTTGGGATGTGCTGGAGGACACATAACAGTGCTTGACTCTTATTATCAATACAAGATCTTAACCAAACATTGATGCACCTCTTGATGGAAATATATGTTGCGATTGTTATTTGTGATGTTAAAAAATGTAAAACTAAATATACAAGAAAAACTTAAATTATCATTACACATCCAATTTTTTCCCAGTGTACAGACAGAAACGTGCAATATGGGTCCACCGTGAAAAGTCCATGGGCGTAACATTTGAGGCTGGAAAACTTCAAACCCAATTGCACCAGCTAGTGACCAACGGGGACATTTGTTGTACAGTAAGTTAACTTTTCTTGCCCATCCTCCACAAATACTCAGGCTTAAGTAGGCCACCTGGAACAAACAACCCCGTATGCACACCTGTGTCTGCCACAAGTCCACAGATACCATGACAAACCCCCGAAGAACCCTAGAAAGACATCGCTGAGCTTCATGACGGTACGGTATCCACATGCTCCACACAAAACTCTCAGATCAAGATGATGTTTTGAGAGGGTTGAAACATTAAGTAGAACCACTCATTGAATTTAAAATGAAGAAGCACTTCAATCCTATTAATTCTTCATGCCACCTGTGCTGACAACTGTAAGAAGAGACAATGGCACTGTTTCCAGTGCAGATTTTTCACGCACGGATGTACTCGGAAGATCAAATAGACCAGTGTTTCCCAACCCTTTTCCTGTTCTCTTATCTGACCCATCCAGTTCAGGTCTAGGAGTAACAAGCTACTAATCAGCCAATGAGTTGAATCAGGACTGTTTGATTAGGAAGAATTAGAAAATGTGTACCACTGGTGCGCCTCTAGGGTCAGGATTGGGAAACACCATCTCAGGGATTTCTGAATGAATTCTGAATTTCTGAACGGTTTCATAGTTTGCCTAGGGGTTATCGTAGCTGAATGATACCTTGTAAAGATAACTTTATTTCTAGGAATGTCCGAAATCGGTTTTAAGGAGGTCCTGTGTAATTGGGCTGGATTCAGGTTCATCTGACCCTGACTGGATGCGTTTCTTCAGGGTGTTTACAAGTGTGCAGCCAGTCTCTGTTATTTGCTGAGCAGAACTTCACATTTGGATTGTGGAGATCTTCCATTATTCCCTAGAACTTCTGAATGAGTTTCACAGTTACCTATTGACTCCACCTAAGGCTACAACAGAGATACCAATCTCTCAGTTCCCTCCAAGCTCTCTTTGCAGAAGCCCAATACATTTGTAAACACAACTTTGCTTTGAGTCGTTCAAAAGCAGGTTTATCAAAGTCTTTCAACTTCGCCTGACCCCAAATGGACACATTTCTTAGTGGGTGTTTACAAGCGCGCAGCTTGTTTCTAATATTTGCTATGCAGATTTTTCACATTTCAATGTACTCAAAAGATCGACTCGACTGCCTTCCACAAACCCAGAGTTACCTCTTGACTCTACCTAGGGCTATAAAAGAGATACCAATCTTTCAGATTCTCTCATTTGTTCATCTTCAGCCCCGGTAACTTTCTTGGATGCACTCGGAAGATCGACTCGACAGCACCATCCACTATTCCAGCGACTCTCCGAATTTTACAGTTACCTCTTGACTCTACCTCGGGTTACAAAGGAGACTCCAGTGTCCCAGTTCCTCTCAGCACTGGACTAAACTAGACCACCCGTAGGCCAACACACCTCTACCCCATCTGTGAACCCATCTGTCTCCCACAGACTCACAAAGGTCATAACGAACCCCTACATTTACAGTGCACACACCTCAACCTCACAATGTTTTTATCTGTGGGCACTGTCTTGTTTTGTACTTGCTTGCAACTCTTTTCTTGACAAGCTGCTGGTATCCCCCCAGCAAACATCTTACCTGTCAGAATGGGTGAAAATGATGAGTTAGTCCTGAGAGTAGAGATGTCTGAGTTTGTCAGACTCCTTTGTCCTTTTTTTTTGTTGGTATGGTCTAGACTCTAGATTATGTATTCTTCCCATTTTTTGTGCACGACAGTATACTTTCGGGCATGACTAACTCTTGAAGAAATCTTCATGTTAACGATCACATAAACAAACAAAATGATCTAATTTACTGAATAAATATTCCTTGTAATCACCTATCCAACCAAATAAAGTGTTAATCTGCTGTGGGAAAAAATAAGTATGCCTGGATCTTTAATAGCTGGTGTGCCTTCCTTTGGGAGAAGTCACTTCTTGGCAGATATGTTTCCTCTCAGCCTTTTTGGTGGACAATTTGCCGATTCCTCCTTTCAGAAAACGATGAAAAAAGAGCAGTCCTCCGTGTGCTGCCTACTTCGAATTCGAGCAAGTACAGCTATACCAGAGGATTCATTTCTCAGCATTTGCTTGTCCTTGGTCAACTCTTAATTTTTACTTTTTCAGACATTGTTCTGTAGATTTGCTGCAGGTTTGTGGGTCATTGCCTTGTTTCAGGGTCAGATACAATAAAAAAAATTATGAATAGATTCACATTCATGAAGTCTGTGGTATGTGGAAATTCATGGTGGCCAGCTTGCTTACGGCAAAACCAGACATTTGACAAATTAAGTTTTTTTTTTTAAATCAAAGCAATTTTTATGTTTCAGCTTGTTTCTCCATTATTATATATATATATTTATATCTGAGATTGTGGCAGAAACAAGACTTGTCTTGTTCCAATAATTTAATATTCCGCTGTTTGGCAAGTTTTTAGGGCAGGATCTTATTTCATACTCTCAAAGTGTAATAGTGTATGTTTAACTGATTGACTCTTGGTGAGAATTGTCCGTAAAGTAATTATTCTTGTGTTCTTGAAGAGGTCCTTAAGCAGTTGTTCGTATTTTTTTGTCCCTTGTTTTCTATACCTCCCTTTTACTTTCTTTACATTTGACAGAGTATTGGGAGTACATAAAGCAGAACCTTGATCCCTAAATAATATTATTATGGATTATGATTTATAGATATAGTAAGTGAAAAAAAAGAGAGCTAAAGGTGATCATGAATCCCAGGAGGAAGAAAACATGCAATTGATTTATATACCGTCAGTAAATTTGGAGTAATGTCACGTTAACAGCGTGCCATCAGATGGATAGAGGACATTCAGGCTTGTCAGAGGTATACGTTACCCAGAGGACATATTGTCCTAGTACAAAGGGTCTTCCTTCTGAGTATGAGAATTATCAGCACATGAACGACATACCTAGTTATTAAAATGTATACAAAAACGTTCAATAATTCACATCACCTGCTGTAATGGCATTAGACACGGTTGGAGTCTTTTCGTCTCCGCTCAAGTGACTCATGGTACAGACGCATTGATTGTTTTATTTACGAGGTTAAGGCTCAGTGTTGCTCTGTAATAGGATGTGACAGTAAAGGAAGTGTGCGGTTACTTTCGCCCGCCACACATTTCATGCCTCAACAAACCTTTTAAAGAGACAGAGAAATGTAAGCTCTCTTCCAAAACTGAGTGCGCTCCCAACCTAGCTAGAATTTAAGGGACCAAAAGTGCACTTCCAATGAAGGTTGCTCTAGAAAAGTAGACATTATCATGATACTTCAGTTTCACATGTATCCGTTATGATTAAATAATCCCCCAAACTCATCATGGATTTGTGAGAAATTGTGAGGTTGTAATGTGGTTTTAATACTAATTTTAAATATCAATAATACATTGTTTTAATAGTCCCTAATTATGTTTAATAAAATGGACCCCCCCCCCCCCTTCATGAATGAGTACCAGTATACATTAGCATAAATTTAAAAATATTACTTTTTTTGGAAATAATATACTTAAAAATAACTGAATGTAATGGTTTCAGACACTTAATTGCATGTTATTTGTAATTACATTAAAATGTATGTTTAAATTACAAAAAAAAAAAATATTAGCTGAACATTATATTGCATTTTGACCAACATATTTATATGTAATTTCATAATAACATTGAAAATTTTAATATAATGTCATTTCTATTGAAAATCGTATGTCATGTGCACTGTAATAATTATATGATCAATCAAAACAACATTGCTTTAACTCATCAAGATATGTTAAGCCATTTTCAGCTTTTTTATAAGTTATACAAGATTCTACTCATTTTAAGTCCGTTTAATGTAATTTTAGTTGAAATGATTTAAACATCCAAGAAGATTGTACTTAATTTGCTTAAGACAGCAACTTTTTTTACAGTGTATTTAACTATATTTGTAATTACACATTTGTAATTACAAATATATATATACAACTATAGTTGCAATTTAGTATATTACAAATATATTACCTTTAAAAATTAAATAACACACTACAGTTAAAATTATAATCACTTTACATGTGCTTTAGTATGTAGTCAACACTGTAAAAAATGTGGCTGCAATTAGTTAAAATTTGTTGAGATAACTTAAATATCCAACTTAACCAAACTAAACTAAAGTTAACTAAACTTAATATTTTAAGTCAAGCTTGAACACATACTTTTTAAAGTTTAAACAATGTTGGATTTTAAGTTGTGATAAATAATCGCAGTGAATTTTTACAGTGAACCCCTCAAAATAAGTGTATTTTAAAGGTTGATAAAATATTATTAGGACATAATGATATTAAATGTACTTTAAGTACAACTTTTAATTTGATGTTATTACAGAGTGCTCTTGTTTCAAAAAAATGTGCTAAACAGTCATGAAGGTGTAGCTAACATGTCAAACTCTACTGAATTCAACAGTGTTAGCAGGTGTTAGTATCTCTTGTTTCACACAAGGAATGCTATTTTTGTTATGTGTGGAGTTGCTGACAGCTCACTAGGTTTAGGACGAGCTAAACAACCTCCTAAGTGACTGATTTTGAACACACTATTGACCTATTGCGTCAGAGAAACGAGCGCGCAGCATCTTTAGAATATTGTTTTTGAACTTCTGTTTGTTGCTGTAGCTCTGTAGGCTATATTTCTTTGGCATCTCTGTCAAAAAGTAATTAGCTTGTGAAGTGGATTTACTTGTAGAGTTGACAAAAGTTATCATGGCCATTGTAATGTTTGAAGCGGATGTCGATACAAATGTCAGTAGACCGGGAAATTTTATAAAATGAGCGGTTCATTCATAAATCTGTAAGGTCTTGCCTTCATGCTGTGGAAATACAAACAGGAAGACGAAAGATAGAACAATACAAGCTAAAAGGGGGCGGGGCTACAGAAGCGCTACAGACAGCCTCCTGATGTTAGCATGTTGCTAAGCTAACCCGAGGTTTCATTCTATCGTGTACTATTAATAAAATGGATGGTTAACGCCAATATAGATGTGTGTACTTGAAGACAACAAATCCAGCCAGGAATAAACAACAGAAGTCAACTCGTGTTACACTGAATACAGTCCGTGCTACAACAACAACCATCCCAACACGTTAGCTACAATAAGCATAAAAAAATACATAGCACATGCAAATATTGGGTCAAAGTAAAACAGTCCTGAACTCTTTCATTGATATATTTTCAGTATTTAATTGATAAAATGTGTGACACTTGTCTCATACAATTCCTGGTCTATTTTTCCACTGAGCTCATAGCAAATGCGGTTCCTTTCTCAGTGAATGATATAGCCTACATGTGATTCAAATTTGGCTCCAACAAGATTTCTTGGGAGGCAGCATAATTAAGTTGACCCTGTATTAAATAGTTTATTATTTATATCAAAAATATGAATTATACATGAAATAAAATCTTGTTTTTAGGCACTGACTTGCTTCTGAGCATTAAATCCATCAGTCTTTGGAGTCAGAGAGGTTGTTTTACCGCAGGTCATGTAGACACTCTCTCCTCCTGTGTCTTGTGTTTGCGATACAGACATCCATTCTTCATTCAGACAGTTGCCTTGGAGCAATCTGAGGTTAAATGCCTCGCTTGATGGCACAATTTTTGATATGTCAGCACCAAGACCCTCAGCAATTCTTTGCTTTTCATTGTTGGTGCCCCAGATCTTCAACCATCATGCTATTACACACAATACAACATTAGTGATGAGATTACAAAAACACATATACATAAGCTACAATTTTCAGTGAGACAATGCCTCACTTTGGATCAAAATCTTCAACCCGCAACTATTAAATTATACATCGCTATAAATGATTCAAACGGTAGCACTTTGCTGCAGTTTTAGTCCTTTAGATTTCCCAATAGCTGAAATTGTTTATAAAAATACACAATCCTGATGTTTTTGAGGACGCAAAACCATGAAAATGTTCTGCCACATGAATAATTTAACAGCCAATCAGAAGATATTTGATGTCTAATGATGAACAGTGGCAGGATACCAATGAGATTTCACTATGGGCAGGGCTTCCCTGTGTTGCTCAACCGAAATGAGAAAGAAAATAAATAAGAAACAAAATGGCATACTATAGTACTTGTTTTCAGAGAATTTTGAATATTTGTGAATTTTGTCTTGTTCCATTTACTAATATTTCAATGGTGAAAGCACCAAAGTGACTGAAGGATTGCCGTAAAGCAGTTTCTCTGGTCGTACGATGTGTATGATGTGTAGGCTATTTTAAAAGAAAGCAAATAAGTGACTCTAATAAATCTAATACCCAGTAATGTGTAATTTCTTTGCATCTCCTTTAGAAGACAACATTCAAAGTACTAGACAAAAAATGATATCCGGAGAAAAGTGGATTTTGAGGGGTATAGCTCCATAGACCTCCGTTCATTCTGCACTCGTCCTGTGAGCGCCCTCATATGGAGCCAGAGTGGAACTGCAACCAGTCAGAAGCCGGAAGTGTAGCGAGAGTGAAACTTCTCCCCTTATTAGACATTCTCTGGTATATATACATTTGCTTTACAGCTCTGTAAAAAAAAAAGTTGCTGCCTTAATTAAAAGTGCAATCAACTTGGACGTTTAAGCTATTTCAACTTAAATGAGAATAACCTGGCTTTAAAAAAAATGAGTTGAATTTTGTATAACTTGAAAATTAATGTAAAAACATGTCAGAACTTATTGTTCATATAATTTTTTACAGTGAGTAAACAAACTGGACTTTTTCAAACTGAAAAAAAAAAGCTTTTTTTAAAATAATAATAATCAAATAATGTTTGTCATTGTCACACCATATGGTCTCTGTTTGTGTTTTTGCCATTCTCGCCTAGTTAATTTGTTGGCTGTTAATTTGATCTCATCATTATATTCAGGTGTGTGTGTGCGTGTGTGTGCGTGTGCGTGCGTGTGTGTGTGTGTGTGTGTGTGTGTGTGTGTCAGCCGCGGCGCTACCATTGGGCCCGGGTGGGCCTGGGCCCACCCATTTTAGGTCCGGGCCCACCCATTTTGACCCAGTTCATCCAATAAGCAGCCAGAGGAAAGCTTTGAGTGAAAGCGCCAATCAGCGGCTTCTACCCCACGTGTGGACTCTTAAGCCTGCCCACAGGCTGCATCGTCACCATCAAGCGATCCAATGAAATGAATGACTTTAGCGCGAAAGCTTTTCAAGCAAGCTCAATGAGACAGACACATACAGTAGCTAATATGAAACGCAAAACAAAACAAAGCAGCTTATTTTCATTTCAATTCAGCAAAAAATGCTCAGAGGAGCTGGACCAGGAGGAGGAAACTCCGTCCTGCTCGGCCGCCCTTTCCCCAACAAGTCCTCCAGTAGCCACCCCCTCACACCAGCAAGGCAAGTAAGGTTAGGCCGCCCGCAAAGGCTGTCTGTATCAGGGATTAAAGTTCTCCGCCGCTACGACGGATTTCTGTTAATTGCAGGGTTCCCGCCTGTCCTAATTTTTTTTATTCACTTTTCATAATTTTAAGGCCGTAAATATGCTTACGTTTCTCAAATAGTGTAATAAATGTCTTAATTTCAGTTTGAATAGGTCTTAAATTAAGGAAAGATGAAGTGTAGCCTATTTACATTACTGAGGGGGATGTGATCAAAGCCTGGAGTGGAGCGAAAACACTTTCCTCTCTCCACTCTAAGCGTTCTGTAATCACTCAGCTCTGACTCCACTCCGGGTTTTCCATCCCCGTACACGGGAAAAACTGCTCCATGTTCAACTTCACCTCATTTTAAAAGTTATTCAAATATGTTTGTTTTTTATCTCATGAATTTCTGAATTTATAATAATATAATATTTATAATATTGTATGAAACGGTTTGGAAAAGTATTCTACACGTTTAATAAATAGAATAATATAGCAGTGAATGCGCCTAGGCCTAGAGAAATGCACATTTGGATTAAGAGAGTCTGTTTCTATTCGTATTGAATAGTTGTGCATTGATTTGTATCGAATTTGAATTTCAAGCTTTATAGCTAGTCTATTTAGGATATAGAATGCCTGTGAAGTAAAAAAAAAAACATTTTATGAGACACGCTCCAGTTAATGTGTCAGACTCAGGGTCCATTAGAAAACACACACAAAAATAAACAAATAAAAACAAATTACCCATTATAAAATACATGTAGGCTATATACCAGTACTTCCACAAATGATTAGTTATCAGCTATCGGATTGTTATGCTGTTGTTTTAGATATGTTACTCATTTCATTATTCTGAAGAAATAAGCTACAGGATAAATCATTTTTGATCGTTTTTTCCTGCTGTTTGTGTTTAGCAGCTGTGTCAGTTTCAATGCTGCTGTTATTTCATGTCGACGATATGTTCTTCTGTCATTCTGAATTTATAAGAAAGATGATTGGTAAATAAATGGAGAGAGAGAAACAGACCCTCCAAATATATAATTCCGTTTCAGTCTTTTTGTGTAGCCTATTGAACGTTCAAAAGAGATCAATGAAGTTATGTTTACTGCCAAGACAAGAGGACAGCGACACAAGAGAGTTTTATTTCTCATGCCATTTAATCATGTTTTTGCGTGCATATACGCACTGTAAACCCCTTGGGTAGGATTAGGGGTGCGGAGTGCCTGCCTATTACACGCCATAAAGTGCGTACCATATGCACGCGAAAACTGTGTGTCATGCGCAGGCAAAAAAACCAAAAACATTTTTGGCGTATAAATGACACGAGAAATACAATTCGTGGTATAGATACGATCATACGCACTTTCATTAGAACGTGTTGCGTAGGTAGGCTACGTGGTCGCTGTCCTCAGAAAAGCGCTGAAACGGAGATGAAGGGGACTATTTGGCTTATTTTAACTGGCCCATCCAGTTTTCTGGAGGCCCACCTACAATCAAAATCCTGGCGCCGCTACTGGTGTGTGTGTCACCTTTACTTCAATTCAGTTATTTTTGTGTTTCATTGTCGGGTCTCGTCAATATTTGCGTTGTGTTGGACTGCTCGTGGATTATTAAAAGACTGTTATTCTTCATCTTCCTCTTCGTGCGTTCGACATTACCTGTTATTCTAACAGATTTTTATTTTATTTTTTCTTCAGCATAGCTTGTTTATATTCACCAATAAATTATGCACTAGCCAAACAATAATGTCACAACAGAAGAACGTAATCATAAATATTGCATGTGTTTGCTGCAGCTGCATGCATTTTTTGCATGTGTTTGTGAGAGTGTTAGATGTGTGTGAGAGAGGACTGGGGAAATACAGTGTCTGTATGTTTTCTGGTGCGTGCGTGTGTGTGTGTGTGTGTGTGTGTGTGTGTGAGAGAGAGAGATCTTCTCTCAGGGCGCAGTGGATATCCTGACATCCTGCTGTTATCTCTATTCCCCCTCTCTCACTCTCATTCACGCGCTGAATGGGCTCGCGACCGGGTTCCTGACCGCCGTTGCCACAGCGACCGTGTCAGACACATGCTACTTTCTCAATAATTACTCAACAAGGGAGAGGAGGTGAGTGGAGGGCTGGAGAAAGAAGGGAAAAAAGGCAGAGGAGAGGATGAAAAGGAAAGGCACTGCGGGCCATGAACCATTTGCACAGAATGGATGATTAAAAGAGAGATATGAATGTAAAAAAGAGAGATGATGGGAGGAGAGGAAATGGAAATGGCCATGTGCGTGTCTTGATCTATTAATGTGTGTTTGTATCATGTTGAATCATATCATATGACACACATTGTGGACAGGTGCAGGAGCAGTTTTTTTATTGATCTTATGTCTTCGTTATGGACTAAGCCTATAAAGTTAAAAAATAAATATTTAAATTAGGGCTGTCAAAAGATTAATCGCGATTAATCGCATCCAAAATAAAAGTTTGTGTTTGCATAATATAGCCTATGTGTGTGTACTGTGTATAATTATTATGTATAAATACACACACATTCATGTATTTAAGAAATATTTGCATTTATATACTGTATATACATTTATATAATTTATACATATTTTATGTATAAATATAACCAATTTTTCTTAAATATATACATGATTGTTTGTGTTTTTATATATATAAATAATTATACACAGTACACACACATATATTATGTAAACACAAACTTTTATTTTGGATGCGATTAATCACGATTAATCTTTTGACAGCCCTAATATAAATATTTGACGCTTAGTTAGCCCTTTCAAACCTATATTAGGGGATTTGGATGGTAAAGTAGAAACACCTCATTTGTTTGCTTGTTGTAGCCTACATATTTACATGCAATACCCAGGAATGCATATTAGCAGATGTTTTGGACAGGACGCTCATTTCAAAGAGTCTGATTATGCCAACACTTACTATGAAGCAAAATGCCACAGGCCAGTTTATAGATTTGAACTGAAAACGGCACTAAAATGGCTGTAAGCCGAAATAAAAAAAAAACAGCATCAATATGTCCAAAATCAATATCATGTCAAATTAAGTATAATGAAGCTGAAATGAGAGACTGTCAAAATAAATTAAAGGGGTGGTATAATGCCCTTTTCACAAGATGTATAATAAGTCTCTGATGTCCCTAGAGTGTGTGTGTGAAATTTTAGCTCAAAATGCCCCACAGATATTTTTATAGCATGTTAAAATTGT
>NC_136900.1:21898733-21923733 GCF_949152265.1 Phoxinus phoxinus | reverse complement strand
GACTTACATCATTTATTTTGCATAACTCTGCATTATTTAGAGTGAGCATGTTTTTTTCTTCATATGTGTGATTCTATTGTTTAGTAATGAATCCAAAATGAAGTCCATTTTGTCCTTTTATATTAGAATTACAGGCAATATATATCGGATGTGTCTTTTGCATTGGTATCTTGAACTGATTGTGGTAAACAAACTGCAAACTATATTTTATTCTGCATTAGGTCATTTATAATATATTCATAACATAAATTAAATATTTTTAAATTATACAGTTATATTTTAAATAAATTATATATGTTTAATTAATTTAAATGATTGTTATATTTAAATGTAAATAAATTATAATTATAATAATAAAATTAAGTTCACGGTTCTCTGGTGTTGGTTAATGTCACATGACATGCAGGTAAACAAATAAAATATATTTTAAAACATTTTGAGTAGCCTACGTGTTTTTAAAAAAATTGATTGTATTTTAAAATTAATAATTTAATTTTTTTATTTTATCATTTAATTACTTCACGAACCCCAGTCTGGGAAACACCGAAGTAATGTAATAGCCCAATGCACTTCATAGTTAAAAACAAAGAATGAAACATATTTTCTTTCTCTTTGTATTTTATACCAATATATACACGATTTCCTATTTCAAATCAATTTAATTAACGAGTTAGCTAAAAAAAAGTAGCCTAATCAAAAAGTAATCCAAAGGTAGTCCGATTAGGTTATATTACCGTAAATATGTATTGTAATAGATTACGTCAACTCGATTTTTTGTCATGTAGCCTAATTCGGAATCGGTAGCCTACTTATTACAATTTCTATACCCAACAACACTGATTATGATTATTTTGTTTAATATGTTTTTTTTGTAACAAACACTAGGCTATACACTCTTAGAAGAAAAGGTTCTATATAGAACCTTAAAAGGTTCTATAGGCGCTTCGTATTTGGAACCCCTAAAAGGTTCTACACTCTTAGAAAAAAAGGGTTCATTGGGGTTCTATATAGAACCATAGGGTTCTTTACTCAAATCCAAAGAACCTTTTATGCTAAAAAGGTTCTATAATGACAAGAAATAACCCTTTCTTGGGTTCTGTATAGAACCTTTTAGGGGTTCCAAATATGAAGCGCCTATAGAACATTTTAAGGTTCTTTATAGAACCTTTTCTTCTAAGAGTGTAGGCTGACTAAAATCTAACAGGCAAAACCTCAATTTTTGCTGGATTTTAGAAGCTAGTACAGACAACATTTACATATAGAATTCCTATATGAACACACACACACACACACACACACACGTACACACACACACACACCCAGTGTGGCATGACCCCCGTCAGTAGGAGGTCCGTCACCCTTGGCTGTGGCTCTGCCTCCGGGGCGGGTCAGTGGAGCAGGTGCTGCTGCTGCTGCTGCGAGTCTCTAAGCGCCGCCTTCACTCACTCCACTGCGGCTTCACTCGGCGCTGGAGACCGCTGCCTGCTGCCTGCCGCCGGAGACACGACATGGATTTACCTCGGCACTAAAAACGTGGGAAATACGCTTTTCTTCCGTGTTAAGGTGAGTTCTCGCGCGCGGGGCCGCGATAAAGAAGCTTCGGCAGAAGTGAGCTCTGCTTTTGGGTGCGTTTGTTACGGACTCCATCGCGTGCCGGATAGCTCCGTGATGTGGGGCGCTTTGTTTTCATTCATAGTCGTGCGTGGTCCATCCTGCAAGTGTACAATTAGCTTTAAATTTGTCATTTTTATTCAGTTAGTTTGCAATGGTTCTGTTTGAGCTATGGTTCCGATCTTCTATTAGAGAGATTAATTTTATTGGCTTTGTTTATAAAAAAAAAAAAAAAAAAAAAATGAAGATATGCTTGATCTGACCTTTGGCTTTCTGTTCGAGACTCATTAATATTCAAAACTGTTTAACAGTCTTCTCTGAGTGAAATGTTGGATTTTGAGGCTGTGCGTAAGTGCTTGGGGAGTCGTGGTGAGTTATATGACCTTCTGCTTTTCTATCACCTCAAGGTTAATTCTCCATCCATCTCGGGGCATCTCTTCTGGATCTTGTGCAAATTACTTTAATAACCAACTAAATGGATTTGTCCAGGGAGGAAAAAAATGCTTAATGGATCAGCCTGATCTCATAAAGCACAGAGAGAACTCACTAAAACATTTTAATGTCATTTTTAGACATATTTTTAGTACAGAATAGGTCAGTATGTATTGGATAGACTGATTAATCTGCTATTTTTGGCCATTTTGAAATGTACAGACAGTCTTGTCTATGAATATTAAGCATATATATGAATTAAGTGTAAAATAAGTATTTCTGAAAGAAATTGTGTACATCTGATAATGGCATTTTATTGGCAAATATCATTATCGTCCAATTAAAACCCCAATACTGTTAAACCAGTAACTGTTGGTTTGGTCACATCCTGTGTGTTTCACACAAATAAATGTGAAGTTTTTGAAGTCTCTTGTTTCCTCTTCTGGCTTTTCGTGTGGTCAAATACATGTCAGTGTACCGTGGAAAGTCTTATTTACCCAGCAACCTGTCTATATATACCTATGTGTTTACAGACAGAATGTGAGCTGCATTATCCAGTCTCACTGAAAGATCATTTTTAAATAACTAACGGCTGAGGTTTTATTTGATTAGGTGCGAACTGCGAAGCTAAAATACGACTTGTAGTTTGCGTTAAACTGGAAAGACTGGATGAGTTGGGTGTTATGAGAAGGAGTTGTTAAATGAGAAGTTACAGTAATTACACGCTCACAAACCACACATTAAGGCTTCATTAAGTCAGTAACAATTGCAATTGAAGTTCAAATAGAAAAAAAACTTCCAATGTCACTGCTTGAAAATATGCTAATGCAATAGCACAATGTAAGTATAATCATAAAATATATATATTCATAAGTTAAGTATAATATTACAATAAGTTCAAGATTGTTTTGTGGTACAATACTACACTTATGGTTAGATTGTTAGTGTATCATAGAGGATCCAGGTGTGTGTGTGTGTGTGTGTGTGTGTGTGTGTGTGGGGGGGGTTGCTGTAGCAGACGTGCTATAAAGAAAGAAACTCCCCATTGACCATCTGACTCCACTAGACTCATATTTACTCATTAACCTGCTTGAAAACAGATATTTGTATGTTCTTGAATGCTGATTTTACTGGTTGAGCATTTGTTCTTAACTTCTTTGACCTTTTAAAGCAGTAAAATTTGCCTGAAAATTACTTTGAGTGTTGTAGGATGGGTAAACAAACAGGTGTAAAATATGTGCATTTAAAATTATATTATATTATTTTATATTATATATTTAGCAATCACAAGCAATTTGTTTATTTTTATAAAAAAAAAGCGAAATATTCAAATTTAAAGTATATATGTTTGTTATTTAATGTACTATGACTTACAATCGACACTTTATTGTGAGATGCGAGGCTACACGGCAACTTCAGCAGCTTGGTTTTGTGTTTCAATAGTATGTTTTTGATAATCTCTGGTTTTCCAATTGATTAACAGGGTGTTGTGGATGGATTATAAAATGAAAAACCTTGTGCCAAGTGTGTGTGTGTGTGTGTGTCAGCAGGGTTAAACCCTCAGAGACGGACTGTATCGGGATTAGCTCAGATTTCTGCTGCTCCTTTAACTGATGTTGGTCAGCTACTATATGTATTACACACACACACACACACACACACACACACACACACACACACACACGTCGGGTGTTTGCACTACACTGTTCCTCGTTTTGAACATGTCTGTTGGGCTGAAGTGGCAGGAGAATGATAATACTATTAAAAATAATGTTAGCATCTTAAAACTTAAGAAAAAACCTACAAGAATTATTAAATAAAAATAACCTCTTCATTTTCTCACCTTTTAGCCATCCCAGGCGTATATGACTTTCTTCTTTCAGCCAAACATAATCAGAGTTAAATTAAAAAAATATCCTGGCTCATCCAAGCTTAATACTGGGGGTGAATATAACTCAGATTTTAAAGCCCCAAAAAGTGCATCCATCCATCATAAAAGTAATCCATACTGCTTCAGGGGGTTAATTAAGGCCTTCTGAAGTGAAGTGATGTGTTTTTTTTAAAGAAAATATCCAGTTTTTGGGTGAACTAACCCTTTAAAAGAGTTGGAACAGAAAGTTGACGTGGCCTTAAAAGAACCACATGAAATAAGATGCCATGACACAGATAAGAGGGGGAGAGACGGTGGTCAAAAGCCTGACTTAATGACCAAAAACATGTGCCTCTAGTTGTCTAAGAAAGGAAAATGACAAGACATGAAAATTCAAGAGGAACACCGTTTTTTTTATCCTATATTTGACCTCAGAAACCCTATATATTCAAAATGACCAATCAGCACTGCGTACATAGTGACAGTGGGCATATTCCCAAAGCATAAACACTTACCCAGCATACTTTGATGTCTGTCAGCAGTTTTAGGGGCTTGCAGATGCCAAGCATCCCTTCAGATAGGACACAGCGTGGGTTGTAACAAAAGCTTTCACTTTTTTTGCTAGACATTTCCTTCTGCCCAATCACACACAGAGCTGTGGGTCCAACTGCTAAGAGTATTTACTGTAAGCTCCAGTAAGTGTAAACTTAAAGCATGACATTATAACTTCTTCATTCTGTTGAGCGTCATTTTTAAAAGTCACAAACGTCTGAGCTCATTGTTTAAAGCTCTCTTTGAAGATCTCTTGGAAATGAATACATTAACCATTAAACTATTTTGGCAATGCAAACCCTTGTTTGTCATATCAGTGAAGGGTCTATTCTAAATATCTTAGACATTAACTTCTGAACCATTGATGAACAAAACTAGGTGCCTATATTTCTTTGAATAAAAGGTGTATTTTGTGCATTTGGGAGAACTAGAGTTTTGTACTGTATCTGCAGCATTTATAGTTTAATGTGGTAACTTTGAGGTACAGTACCTTTCATGTTTGATGTGGTTCTGTGTGTAGAGAAGTCAAGTAAAACCTGCTAAGATTACTCACATTCTCATTTTGCTTTTCCTTTTAAAACAAGGCGAAAATGCACTACAGACTGTAATGCTTAGTTTATGTTCATAACCCTTTCAAAATGACTAACAAGAAAGTACGCATGTAATCGGCAATTACCAGAACAGGAGGCTGAGGATATGGGTCAAGTGCTAAGGTTATACCACAAGAGCCTTGATGATAAAGACCTGCAAATGCTACAACAGTTGTGTGTATATATAGCAATGCTCAGGTGTCTAAAGATGAATCATCTTGTGTCTTCAAATGAGTCAACAAATTGCAGTGCCGAATCCGATGGATAGGAACATAATGAGAAAAAGGAATGTTAAGTATGCAAGTAGGAAGTCTGTGGTTTTGTTTGTTGTACATATATTTAAAATATCTTGGGTGTGAGCTTAAGAAGTGTAAGAGGAGAAACCTGAAAAGGTGTGTCTCAAGTTTCTAGGTTCAGTGTTTTATTAGGAAAACATCTAAAATGTGCAGTGGGGAAGGTACTCCATGACCAGGGTTTGGAAACACTGAGCTAGGAGAGTAGAAGTAGCTTATCCATGGGGTGTCTGCTGTGTTAAATAATTGACATTACTTCCAGGGGCCTCCAAAAACCTCAGGCCACACTGCCCGAGACTACCAAAAGAAGCTTAACATCAGGGCCCTCAGTGAATACAGTGCAAGTTGACCACTAGGGCCTGTGGGCCCCTTGGTGCATACAGAGACAAAGGCCCATCAGAGAGTCTGACTTGAACGCCAGGTCCCCATGAACAGTGCAAGCTTAACTCCAGGTCACCTCTGTAGACATGTGCCCAGGGACCTCCTGTGATAGTCATTCTGCCCAGCCAGAAATGGCATCTTAAATTTGATTGACTTTAGGGACCTAGAAAGAGGCGTAACATGATAGAATTCCCGTAAATAACATAAAGTAACATGTTTGTCAACTCCAGTCCTCTGGACCCATATCCCAGAATGTTTTTGATGTCCCCCTAATTAACACGTCAACAAGCTGATGAGTTAAATCAGGGGTTTTAATTAGTGAGAGAGACATCTAAAACATTCTGGGAGGTGGTGTCCCTAGGACTGGAGTCGACAAACCCTGGAGTAATGTTTGTTGGCTAAGTTGGCAAAAAAAGCCCTCTTGTACTTGTAAAGGAACCTAAAGCTTGGGTGAGCTTGTTTTCTAGGACAACATCAAAGAATTTTTTTTTTGCACCTAGAGGGGACGAGACTGAGATCGTCACCAGAGATAAAGATTGTGACCGTGGGAAAGCTCTTGTCTGGGACGAATAGTAAACTAGTCTTGAATTCAAAGTCAATATTAGTGTGGTTTATTAGACATATTCAGACCAAATTATAAGACCAAAGTTGGGATGAGAGATAAACTGTGTGGTTAGAGAAGCCACATGACTGGATGCTTGTACAGAGTGATCTGGCCTAAGAGGAGAAGTTTAAGGGACTAATTACCGAACCTTGTGGGGCACCAGTGGTTTGGGAGCGCGGATAAGGTAGTGAGGCTTTTAAAGTAACTTGGGAAGCCCTGTTATCCCAAGAAAACAAAATCCTAAATGTGCTAAATCCACTTTCAGATCTACAGGTTGTGGATAAGTGTAAATTACTGCAGACAGATCCAGGAAAATCAATACAAAGTTAATCAAGGACATTCAAGGCTGGTGTAAGGGCTTCAGTGATGGCAAGTAGAGTTGTTTCGGGACATCAGTCTAAGGTTTTTAACCTTCAAGCCCTTTGTGATTAGTAGCTTTGTGATCAACATTCTCTCTAGTTATCAATCTCTATTGAAGTCTAAACCAATTAGTGAATTTCTCTCTGGAAGTATCAGTACCGTCTTAATCCTCATCCATCTTTAATATTGTCAGTGAAACGTGCACATACACACACATGGGTTAATGAGCAGAAGGCAGGTGTGTGTGTGGTGCTTTATCTAGTCTTAATGAATGCCGAGGTAGCAGATCTCTGTAGTCGCTCATGCATCAATGCTTGTCTGTCATCATTATGGACATGCATGTGTGTGAGTGTGTTCATTTGTGCCCAACAAAGCACTTTGACACATCATCCATCACCCAGTCTTTTATCCCTGCTGCTTCTCCCATTGAATTTACATGAGCCGGTCATGTCGACAAGGGCTGGGTCAATTTGCATTGGCTGGACTGTTTAATGAACAAGCTTATTAGAGAGCCAGTGGGGAGCAGAAGACTGTGGGACTGTTTTTGCTGACTCTACCACAGCTAAAGCCTCTGGGAAAAACAGCACAGCAGGATTTCATCTTTGAGAGAGAGGAGATCTTCACATAACAAGCCTTGGGTGCTTTTAGAGAGCCATTTTAAAGGTTTGGCCATTCATTCTCGGCCAGCTAGAGATCTGATGATTTTTTAGTCAGTATCTGTGTTTATATATGTGATACTATACTCAAAGGTGTGAGGTTAATAAGCCACAGGCCTACAGTAAATCCTGCTTGATCAGGAATTAAACCACTTATGTGGTAGTTTGAGGTGTAGGTGTGTCTCTGTGTGAATAGATGTGCAATGGTGTGGAATATTTTGTTAAACATGCCAGTTGACTAATTAACTCCGTTAATAAGGTTGTAGGTCATGCTAAAAACTGCAATGAAGCACAAAAGTTTTGTTTTGTCAGAGCAAAAATATAGTTTAGTGAGAGATTGAAATGCTTATCTCTATGTTCAATGTTGTTCAATGTTCAATTTATTTATAAAGCACATATTAATACAACAAAAGTTGTATTAATATCTATGGGTTCAGCTAAAAGAATGTGTTGGAAAGATAATCTATATGAAAGTGGAATCATACCATATTGCTATAGATGCTTTGATGTGCTTAAAACAAATAGAAGATCATGAAAAAACAACAAGATGACTTATGTTGTTTTTGTCCTCTTGTACTTTTATTGAATATTGTTTTCGGGGCTTAACATTTCTACAGTAATTCATATTTACTTATTTTGTAAAAATGTCCAAACTGCTGTTTTACAATTATCTCCTTTTTGTGTTTTTGTGTCTTCAAATATTCACAACAACAGAATACAGAAACACACTGCAAATACTCACAACTCAACCAAATACAGAAACGCGCTGCAAATACTCACACACAGCACATGCAATCAGGGATTCAGGATGTTAAAATAAACAAAAAACTCAAGTCAACCTTTCAGATCATCGACAACACCACTTACGAGTAGACATTAAACAATAAGCCTGTCCCAGCCAGGTTCGTCACTTGTTGGTGTCTGTACTATTTACAGGTAATTTCTGTATTTGTTTGCATTGTGAGTATTTGCAGTGTGTATCTGTATTTAGTTGCATTGTAAGTATTTGCGGTGCGTTTCTTTATTTGGTTGCATTGGCCCTCATTTATCTGATTTATGAAGCTGTGCGTACCTTTGAAATTCAGGTGTACGCAATACCTGCCCTTGATAAATGCCGCGGCTGAAAATTATCGTCATTAGATTAACACGCCCCTATATATTCACGTCTCCGCCTCCCCCACGCCCTCATTTTACGCCATGGACACACGAAAGACGGCAAAGAGGAGAAACTTCTCCGGTGGAAATCCAGTTTAAATCGCTGGTTGGTTGAGCAAATTACCTATGCATTATTTTACAGCACGTGTTTTGAAACTATTAGCGTTGAATTTCGCATGACGTCACATGTAATGGGGTGTACAAGTGATGATGATGTGAATAATTGCATGACAATTTGTAATATTCTTCTTATTAGTATTACGATTTTGATTATTAATGACGCTTATTGTTATTTAGAAGAAGAATGTCTTTGTTATTATTATTATTTGTATTATTATTATTTAAAAGAAGAAGAATGTCATTTTAATTATTTTGTCAGTCTGAATTATGTTTTGGTCATTGAAAGCCTTTCATTACTGAACCCAGTCCGTGAGCACCTGCCGGGCTTAACTCACAAAAATAAACACTGAAGTTTATAATTTCTATGTTGTTGTTTTTTTACAGTGGGTCATAATATATCATATCTTTAGTTTGTCAGTGCATTTTGTGGTGTTAGGAATTGTTTTTCTGCGCATTTCAGCACTAACTCAAAACGTGCGTACATGTACACCACCTCCTGAGCTGGCGTAGGATTTGAGCGTGCCGTACGCCAACGTCCATATTGATAAATCGCAAAGTCACCGTGGTTTTGGGTGTACGCCAGGTGTACGCTGGAAATTTGGTGTACGCACTTTTCATAAATGAGGGCCATTGTGCGTATTTGCAGTGTGTTTCTGTATTTGGTTGCGTTGTGAGTATTTGCAGTGTGTTTGGTTGCGTTGTGAGTATTTGCAGTGTGTTTCTGTATTTGGTTGTGTTGTGAGTATTTGCAGTGTGTTTCTGTGTTTGGTTGCGTTGTGAGTATTTGCAGTGTGTTTCTGTATTTGGTTGTTAGTATTTGCAGTGTGTTTCTGTATTTGGTTGAGTTGTTAGTATTTGCAGTGTGTTTCTGTATTTGGTTGCGTTGTGAGTATTTGCAGTGTGTTTCTGTATTTGGTTGCGTTGTGAGTATTTGCAGTGTGTTTCTGTATTTGGTTGTTAGTATTTGCAGTGTGTTTCTGTATTTGGTTGTTAGTATTTGCAGTGTGTTTCTGTATTTGGTTGCGTTGTGAGTATTTGCAGTGTGTTTCTGTATTTGGTTGTTAGTATTTGCAGTGTGTTTCTGTATTTGGTTGTTAGTATTTGCAGTGTGTTTCTGTATTTGGTTGCGTTGTGAGTATTTGCAGTGTGTTTCTGTATTTGGTTGTGTTGTGAGTATTTGCAGTGTGTTTCTGTGTTTGGTTGCGTTGTGAGTATTTGCAGTGTGTTTCTGTATTTGGTTGTTAGTATTTGCAGTGTGTTTCTGTATTTGGTTGCGTTGTGAGTATTTGCAGTGTGTTTCTGTATTTGGTTGCGTTGTGAGTATTTGCAGTGTGTTTCTGTATTTGGTTGTTAGTATTTGCAGTGTGTTTCTGTATTTGGTTGTTAGTATTTGCAGTGTGTTTCTGTATTTGGTTGAGTTGTGAGTATTTGCAGTGTGTTTGTGTGTTTGGTTGCGTTGTGAGTATTTGCAGTGTGTTTCTGTATTTGGTTGTTAGTATTTGCAGTGTGTTTCTGTATTTGGTTGCGTTGTGAGTATTTGCAGTGTGTTTCTGTATTTGGTTGCGTTGTGAGTATTTGCAGTGTGTTTCTGTATTTGGTTGTTAGTATTTGCAGTGTGTTTCTGTATTTGGTTGTTAGTATTTGCAGTGTGTTTCTGTATTTGGTTGAGTTGTGAGTATTTGCAGTGTGTTTGTGTGTTTGGTTGCGTTGTGAGTATTTGCAGTGTGTTTCTGTATTTGGTTGTTAGTATTTGCAGTGTGTTTCTGTATTTGGTTGAGTTGTTAGTATTTGCAGTGTGTTTCTGTATTTGGTTGCGTTGTGAGTATTTGCAGTGTGTTTCTGTATTTTGTTGCGTTGTGAGTATTTGCAGTGTGTTTCTGTATTTGGTTGTTAGTATTTGCAGTGTGTTTCTGTATTTGGTTGAGTTGTTAGTATTTGCAGTGTGTTTCTGTATTTGGTTGCGTTGTGAGTATTTGCAGTGTGTTTGTGTGTTTGGTTGAGTTGTGAGTATTTGCAGTGTGTTTCTGTATTTGGTTGTTAGTATTTGCAGTGTGTTTCTGTATTTGGTTGTGAGTATTTGCAGTGTGTTTCTGTATTTGGTTGCGTTGTGAGTATTTGTAGCGCGTGTTGTCAAACTAATTAAGGTGTTTTCTTAAATTGCTGATGTTTTTTCTATTTGCATGTGTTTTCTTCAGTTGCAGCATGTTGAGCTCTCTTGGCCACCGTATTTAAGGCATCCTAGGGGAAATAAATGTTATCTCGCTCCCACTCCTTGAAATTACTGCTTATAAATCACTCTCTGCTCGTCTGTTGGGTGGCCTGTGTGTGTGTCGTAAAATACCTGTGGCTTTTCTCATTTCCACAGCGACCAGAGACTCTCTGTTATCTCTGACTGACACTATCCAGGAGGGAAAGTGTGAGCAGCAGAGAAGAGAGGAAGGGGGTGGGGTACGCGTGTGAGTTCAGTAGCAGAATGATTGAGAATGTTTGTCAAGAGAAGGAGAATGAGGGAGATAAAGAGAAGAGGTCTGTTTGTAGCACGCAAATGAGTGGACGAGAGACAGCTGTGTTTCAAGAGCACATGATATGATGATTTGATTGATAAGCCCCTAGCAGGATTGGAGAGCGACTGAAATGGCGGTTCTCTTTATGGCAGGGAGAACAGTGTATCAGTTATAATGCTGCACTTGATTATTATCATATATGAGGATTATAGCTAACCTTTTTATGAAGCCTCTTTGCATAATGTATTTAAAGATACATTAGATGGATAGATTCTTCATTCATTTAACCACACCTGTTTTGTTTTGGGATTTTTTTTAAACTTTTTTTTTTGTTGCCTTTTTATTTAATTTTCTTGTTCACTACGAAAGCTCTAAGACATTTTTTTTTCAAGGCCATAATTTTTTTTAATTTTTTTTTTATTTTTTTACTTGATTGCATTTTTCTTTTTAGTAAAATAAACAAAACAGTAATAGGCCATATTTTTTTTTCCCTTTTTTTTTCTTCTTCAAATTATGTTACATTGTGTCTGACTAAAGGCCATTGCACACTGAGTCCGAAATTCGCATCCGAAATTTTTGCACGTTAAAAAATAAATACGACCTCACGTTATGTCAATCACGCTTGCACACTGCCTCCGAAACTTTCGTCCGTCATAAAAAAAATCAAAACGGGTTCGATTTTCTGCGTTTTTCGCATCCGTAACAAGCAGTTTGAATGGTGTTTGAATGGTGCTTTGACAATTCAGAGCCACCGAATCACGAATACGAAAAAACGCATTACGAAAATTTCGGACTCAGTGTGCAATGCCCTTTAGTGCTATTTTTTTTGTTAGGTCACTACGAAAAGTTTTAAAGGGCCATATTTAGTTTTGTTTAGTCTTGTTTTGGTTTACAGACAGGCGGATGGATGGATGGATGGATGGATGGATGGATGGATGGATAGATAGATAGATTTTTAATCGATTTAACCATTTACCTTTTTTTTTTGCTTTTTTATTTTATTTTTTATTTCACTGCGAAAGCAGAAAGAGGCCATACTTTTTTAACTTCATTTAGTTAAGTTTTGAGATAGATAGATAGATAGATAGATAGATATTTACTTGATTTTGTTTTGTTTTTGGATGATGTTACATTGTGCCTGAATTACAGTGTTATTTAAGATTAGCCAGATGAATCTGTTCAATTGAATTACAGGACATATTATGTTCTGTTACGCTGTGTTTGGATGCGTAAGGCTCCATTAAGTCGTAATGAAGTTGTGGCTGATGGCAGAGGATGCCGCTGCCAGCTCTCCTAACTGCTCTAAGTTCATTATTAATTGTTTTGCTCGGTTCAGCAGAAGGGCAAGGGGTGAGGCACAGTTTATCACGATAAAGCACGCTTTTGTTTGTTTCTGGTAGAGACGCTGGCAGTGAGTGATAGCTGGAGGTGTGAGGGAGAGATACACAAAGGAAGGAAGCTGTAAAACCCTCACACTTTAGAGTTGGAACTTAGCACGTAAAATTCACTTTCAAATGTGTTGGATTTAGTCCAAAAATGTAGTCAGATTGATTCAATCATATTAAATAATGTTTTTTGACACTCGTTAATGTAAATGTAGCAAATGCCAGGTTACCTAACACATTTTTTATTACAGTGGAATAAAGGAAGTATCCAAATTCTCCCTTTCATGTATTTAACAAACACAACAACACACACACACACACACACACGTTTCTCTTCTTTTTGTCAAACCGACATTTCTGAAGTAGCTTGTACTTTTCTTGCTAATTTTGAAACTTTGTTGTCCAGCACTTCTAATGTTACTGTCACTTTAAAACGAGTCACTTCTGTTGTAGCATTTCTCTTTGGATAAAATTTGGATAAATCTGCTAAATGAATAACTATAAAATGTAAAACCATTTTCATGCTGGTGGTTTGACCTGACCATAGTTGAATTCTTCAGGTTTTTTTTTTTTTTTGGATCAGTTCCAAACCACTTAATGTATCAGGTGCTACATGTAAATCATTACAGGCAACGCACGCAAATATCATCATCCGTTTGTGTAATTCGTTGTTATTGAACTACAGAACCTGTTTCACACACACACACACACACACACACACACACACACACACACACACACACACACACACACACACACACACACACACACACACACACACACACACACACACACACACACACACACACACACACACACACACACACACTAGGGTGTTTTGCTATCCTTGTGAGGACATTCCATAGGCGTAATGGTTTTTATACTGTACAAACTGTATATTCTATCCCCTTACACTGACCCTATCCCTAAACCTACCCATCACAGGAGACATTCTGCATTTTTACATTTTCGAAAAAATATAATTTAGTATGTTTATTAACCCGTTCCCCTCATGGGGACCGCTGGCTGGTCCCCACAATGGAGGTGATTTCAGGTTTTACTATCCTTGTGGGGACATTTGGTTGCCACAATGTAATATAAACAAAAGCACACACACACACACACAGTTTGTTTTGCTATACTTGTGAGGACATTCCATTGGCCTAATGGTTTTTATACTGTGTAAACTGTATATTCTGGCCCCTTACACTGACCCTATCCCTAAACCTGCCACACACACACACACACACACACACACACACACACACACACACACACACACACACACACACACACACACACACACACACACACACACATATATATATTCATATACATTTATTAATTTAGCAGCTGATTTTATCAAATGTGACTTAGAAACGTAAAGTTTCTCTCTTTATACATTTTGTTGTGAGACACAAAGAATGACTTTGTTTTAGATTTTGGAGTGTCTTAGACAACGCAGATATGTATGTGCGCATGCTACACACACACACACACACAGCCCCTATCCCTAAACCTACCCATCACAGGAAACATTCTGCATTTTTACATTTTTAATAAAACATTGTTTTTATGTTTTTTTAAGCTATTTTAATTATGAGGACGCATGAAATGTCCTCATAAACCAAGTTTAAGTTGTAATACCAGTGTAATACACATTATAATGTCATTATACACATTTGTGTCCTCATAAATCACATAAACAAGAACACACACACACACGCTCGCTCAAAGCACGTGGTCAATAAAACTCGAGTGATCGATTTGAACTGATTTGATCGAGGCTGTTTTGACTGGGTTCGGGCTTAAGGCCAACCTCTTCTTTTCCTCGATGAATATTCACACACTGAACCGGTTTGTCTCTGTCCTTCTCTCCCTGCAGGTATGAGCCATGAGCCGAAGTCCCCAGCTTTAGGAATGATCTCGGCGGCGCCATGCACCATGGCCACTGTAAGCCCCCTCACTCCGTCCCCCATCAGCGGAAGCCCGGCGTCCCAGTCTGGACACTCCGGATTCGCCGCCGCCCTCCGCAAGCTCGCCAAACAGGCCGAAGAGCCACGGGGTGAGTGTGTCCTCTCCTCTGTCCATCAGTCCTCACGCTCTCACACACGATGTCTGGATGAAAAGGCAATATGTTGCTGTAGTCACTCAGCAGAGCTAAGTAGTCTTTTAAAATCATAAGCAGTTTTTGTATGATTTAGAGATTAATCTTGGCATATATTTGTTTTTTTTTATTTTATTTTATTTTCCTGATTTGCTTTAATTTATTTTTGCTTTGTTTCTGTTTTGTTTCGCTATTTGTTTTTTTGTTTGTTTTTTTGTTTTTTTTTGGTTCTGCAATTTGTCTTGTTTTGTTTTGTTTGTATGATTTGTTTTTTTTTGTTTTCCCCTTTGTTTCTGTTTTGTTTTTTATTTTGTTTTGTTTGTCTGATTTGTTTTGTAATTTTGTGTTTTCTTTTGTGTGTGATTTGTCTTTTATTTTGTTTTGTTTACCTGGTTTGTTTTGTACGGAGCCCCTGAAGAGATCTTTGCAAGAAAAATTATATACTTTCACGTACGCACGTGATGCACGTAAAAGTCTGTATATATATATATACAGTGCTATGCATAAGTTTAGACACCCATGCTAAAGTTGACTAAAAAGAGGAATAAAAAATCATCTTTTGGAAATTGAACTTAATGCCTTAATTTAAAAAAATAGGAAAAATCCAACCTTTAAGGACACCAATTTTCTTTGTGAATGAATAATGTATCGTAAATAAATAAATGTTCTTCCTTAAAATACAGGGTGCATAAGTTTGGACACCCCTATGTTAAATTCCCATAGAGGCAGGCAGATTTTTATTTTTAAAGGCCAGTTACTATATGGATCCAGGATACTCTGCATCCTGATAAAGTTCCCCTGGCCTTTGGAATTAAAATATCCCCACATCATCACATAGCCTTCACCATACCTGGAGATTGGCATGGAGTACTTTCCATAAGATCATCTCTCAATGCAAATCAAACCAGCTGTTAGGCTAACTGAAATAAAACCATGCCAATCTCCAGGTATGGTGAAGGGTGTGTGATGATGTGGGGATATTTTAATTCCAGAGGCCAAGGGAACTTTATCAGGATGCAGAGTATCCTGGATCCATTAAGTAACTGGCCTTTAAAAATAAAAATCTGCCTGCCTCTATGGGAATTTAACATAGGGGTGTCCAAACTTATGCACCCTGTATTTTAAGGAAGAACATTTATTTATTTACGATACATTATTCATTCACAAAGAAAATTGGTGTCCTTAAAGGTTGGATTTTTCCTATTTTTTAAAATTAAGGCATTAAGTTCAATTTCCAAAAGATAATTTTTTATTCCTCTTTTTAGTCAACTTTAGCATGGGTGTCTAAACTTATGCATAGCACTGTATATATATTTGCAAAGGTCCCTTTAGGGGCTCTGTAGTTTTGTAATTTTGTGTTTTCATTTGTTTTCTTTTGCTATGTTTTGCTTTTCATTCTGCTTTTTGTGTTTTGTAATTTTTTACCGGTCACTTACAATATATAAGTGACCGGTACATGGTCACTTATATATTATGCGTTGTTGTGTAATTGACATTAGCATAGTTGCAGTAAGTCGTTTATTGCAGAATGTAAACAAGCACACCGCCATATGTATGCGTGTAATATGGACATCCATTCTTTGCTCAGCGTGTGTATGAGTGTGGGTGGTGCTTTCTGTCAACAAATTGTGAATAGATTTGAATAATATTTGCATATGGGTTTGCAGCATTTCAGATGGCTGGCACAACATTCAGCTGCCCATCTGTCTGTGTAATTGTTGTAGTCAACGCCAAAAAAAACCTGAACACACACACTCACACAAAAACTCTGATAATGCTCATTACATACAATATCAAGTTCTCAGACAATGTTTTCTACTGTCGTCTTGGCGTGGCACGTAAGATCTGCAAAATTGAGGCTGTCAATTTTTTCAACTCGCATTAAACAAAAAAAAAAAAACATGGGTTGAAACTGAAAGTAGCTATTCACATGCATTATGTTGTGAAGAAAAACAAGCTGTTTAACAAGCATCCTGAATGATCTAACACTGTCTAAAGCTTTCTCAAGAATACATGGTTTGCCCATGTGTTTATCGACATGATCCATTGTGAGTGATCATGATATTCTTCTCTCTAAAGCTTCGAGACAGAGAGAAAGGGATTATATTGATTGGTTAAGAGCTTGCATGCCAGTAATTTCTATAGACCTCCTCTAAGTGTCTTTTTACTGCTGTCTCTGTGAGTTTATCACACTGTGCACACTGCTCTGCCTTTGCTTACCACTTTATGCATTCATACACTCTTTGACTAGGGTAATTCAATGACAGTCAATGCTCTGTCTCAGATTGCTAAGCCTGTTTGGAAAAGCTGTCTTTTGTTTAAGGCTTTGGTGGCTTTGGGGCTTTTTGTGTGTGTGTGTGTGTGTGTGTGTGTGTGTGTGTGTGTGTTCTCCGAATGCACACATGCTTTTGTGAATGTGTCCTTGTTGATGCTTGTAGCAGTACATAACTGACGTCCCCCCCCCCCCCCCCCCCCCCAAAATACACACGTATTTTCTCAACTTTCTTTCTCTCACTTTCTTTGTTCCCTCAAGAGTTTGACTGATAGCATGACTGTAAACAATTAAAATATTAGAGCGTATATAGAATATTAGAATATTAGAAATATAAAATATTAGAGCCAGAGCGTTCAGATAAAGATATAGTAAATATATAAAAGAGTAAAGTAAAACTAGATGTTTACATCTTTGTTGTGAGTGTTTTTTGCCCATTGCTAGCCCTTGTGAAAAAGAAGTTGAGCATGCCTTTAAAAAAAGAGCACTTATTATAGAAATAATATACTTTACAAGAATATACTTAAGTGCGAAATGTTAACTGAATGTGTTGTTGTGTTATGTATAGTAGTTTACATTTTTTTAAATGCAATTAGTTTAACTTAAAGTGCTTTTTGACCCATTTAAGTAGATCTTAAGTACATCTGAATGTGAAATTTCTTAATAATTATATTGAAATATGAATTATTCAATTATTCTAATTCTATTGAAATGTGGTTAAAGGCTTCTGTTGAATGTTTTTACAAGAATTTACGCTAAACTAAAATGTCATTTTTATTGAAACTTGTGTGCGCCACTTAAATATATTTGTAGTGATGAAGTTGCAGTTTAGTAGATTTTAAAATATATTAACTTTAAATGTAATCTTGAATAACAGTTAAAATTATAATCACATACTTTTTTTTAGATTTACGCAATTTGATTAATAGTAAAATTCCATCAAATTAAATAGAATAATCCTTACATAGTTTAATTGAATAATTGAACAATACTTAATCAATTATTCAATTAAAATACTTGAGAATTTTTTAATTCAATTTGATGGAATTTTACTAATTATTTGCGTAAATCTTAAAAAAAAGACTTAATTTTTTAACGTGCTTTAGTATTACATCGAAATAAGTGTACTTCTAAATGACTAAAACAATGATTGAAAATTAATTTACTTGACATTACTGGAAAGTGTGCTTAAAGTAAGTGTGTAAAGAAACAGTCATGAAACTATACTTTAAGTACACTTAAGTGGTCTTATTTCATCAATATTATATTTTCTGCTAGGAAAAGTTTTAGAAAAATACTGTATATAGTTTACACTACATGTGCACATACAATACAATTAATACAATACAGTTACATTTTTTTAAAGTCACTAATCACACTTTCAATGTAAGTTTTAGGTATTTTTCCAGCTGTTTTATTTACAAAGCAAAAAAAAATATTGATTTGAACTACAAGAAGTCCACAACACTGTAAACCCGAATAAGTTGGCAGAACTCAAAACATGTAAGGCAATCAATTGCCTCAAATTTTTTAAGTTATGAAATTCAAAGGTTAAGTAAGCATAACTAGCAGATTTTTATTTTGTACTTATACATTTTAATTGTTCTTAACTTGAAATGTTTGAGTAGACTAATTCATATAATTAACTTAAAACTTTCATGCAATCTCAATGTGAACACTTTTATTAGTATAAACTTAGTTAGCTTTAACAAGCTAATCTGCTAACATACTAATTGGCTATCATATTAGCAATAGTATGATATACAGAAGCACTTGCTGTGTGAGCGCAACGATGTAAAGGTTTAATTTGCTCTCAAATCAAGCGCATGCACCACTCGTCACCATTATGGTAACTATCCTTAAACCAACATTAATAAAAATTCTTCCAAATTAGCATAACAAACATTAATCACTAGTAAATCTCCCACTTAACTTTAATCTTGCACAAAAAAAACCCCATTATATTACACTTAATTTGAGCATTTACTCTCCCTTTTGAGTGCCATCGGCAAAGCATGCTGGGAAATAGACATCCCAGCCGTTTCAGTGAAACTTAAGTTCGTCTGAATTAAAATAAATAATTTCATAAAACTCAAAACAGTTCAGTTTACTTAAAATATATCAGTTCTGTGAACTTGAAAGAAAAATAAAGTCCTAAATACTCATAAAAGTTAATTTGACTGAACTAATTAGTTTAACTTAAGTCTGTCCTACTCAAACCAATTAATTATTTTGAGCGTAGTCCGTAGCACAAACAGTGCAGAAACAAACACAAGTTAATTTCTCTTATGAAAACAAGTTTTGGCAATAGTAATAGTGACACTTTCCTTTGTATAAACCATTCAGTATTAGTTGTCAGTGATTTCTAGGTAGAAATCTAGCAGGTATGTAAAAGAGTAAAGCAAAATTGAACACAAAAGGAGTGAAGAAGTACAAAACCCGGAGTATTGACTTCTTATCAGCTCTCTGGCAGACACGAGCGCTCCGAGGAGGGCTGACCTACTTTACTCTTTGTGTTGGGGTGTCTTATATAGATACTGCTTTTAGCGGCAATAGGTTTTTTTCTGTGCTTGTGTGGTTTTCAAGCCTTGTGTAGGTTTCTGTCTTAATGAGGAAAAGTCATTTCTCACACACACTCGCTGCAATCGAAACCACAAGAAGTGCATATTATGGAAGGGATCATGTACGTTCATTATTGACCAGATCTTGTATCTCGCTGTACATTATCCGGCTTATCATCACACTGCTATAGTTGCCATTGGCAAATAGATAAATCATGTGAACTATTGATTTGAGCTTAAATTATTTATTAAACTTCCACCTCACTTTTAAAATCCAAATTTAACCAGAATTACGATGCAGGAAGTAATCTGCCTAGCAACTAGAACACTGTTTCTGATTAATTTATATATTATACATTTTTAATCTGCAATGAAAAAAAAGTTATGATCAATAAGTTATGATAACATATTTTTACATTGCTTTAACTCATCACAATAAGTATAAGCTAAGTTAGATTCAACTTTTTCAGTTTTCAAGTCAGTTTAATGTAATTTAAGTTGAAATGACTTAAACACCGAAGTTGATTGTACGTAATTTTTTTTTTTTTTTTTTTTTTTTTTTTTACAGTGATCAAGCTCACATATTTCTGTTCCTCTCTCCTCAAAGTCTTTAATTGTGTCTTGTTCTTTCAAGTGACATTTTTGTTTTATCGCTTCTAGTCATCTAAAGTTCATATCATTAAAATAAATACCAAAGTCCTCCAGGGCTTTTTTTTTTTTACTGCAGTTGATAGCTAATAGTTTTGATTCGTATGTTCGTAGCAATTAATTCTATAATTTGATCTGGTAGAGAGAGAGACTGTAATAATGAAATGAGAGATATTAAAGTAAATGTACCATGTAATCACTATGGACAAAATACTATTTAGTCGACATTATACAAACATATTTGATTAAGTGCTGATATTCACCAATTAGAATTAAACACTATATTCCAGAGCGCTGTGTATTGAATATTCATATACATTTATTAATTTAGCAGCTGCTTTTATCAAATGTGACTTAGAAACGTAAAGTTTCTCTCTTTATACATTTTTTTTGTGAGACACAAAGAATGACTTTGTTTTAGATTTTGGAGTGTCTTAGACAACGCAGATATGTATGTGCGCATGACACACACACACACACACACACTCAAATTGTCTTTGATCACAGTAAAGCGCTGTATTACCGCGGTGGGGGTTTGGAGGAATGAGTGTGTGTTCATGTGTGTTTACCGCAGGGAGATGGCAGTGTTTGTTTCTTTATCTCTTTAAACTGGCATCTGATCTGACAGCCCAACGGGGCTTTGATAGCGGCGAGGTTGGCAGTCAGGGAAGTGATGATGTATGTTCACTTCATCTGACAAGTTGTTAGTTCTGTCTGGCATCCACACACGTACAAATACATCCCCCTTTCTTTGCCTCTGCTTCTAGTCTAGATAGTCTGTCGTTTGGCTCTGATGTTATTATACGTCCCTCTCAGACTGTAGAACGTCGCTCTTCTTTGTCAGAAACGTATGTTTGTAAGTCCGAAACATTAGCATTTAGCGCATGTACTTCAGGGTCGTTGAGCTGTGGAAGATTCTGGATTGTTGAATCGAATTTATGAATGTAATTTGTTTATTTATTAAATTAATTATATGTGATAATGTGTCAATATAAAGTGTGGTGATGATGAGTATGTATGTATGTATCTATAATTATAAATCGGTTAGTTCCAATCATTGATTCTGATGTTTTGTTCACGATAAAACACGGCTATGACCGTTTCACCCAACGGTTCTATGTATCACTACACAACACCCCTAGCAACCGCTCTTAGCAACATAAACACATGTTTGATCTCATCGATGAGAGCCTAAGTCCCTCCCCTTCCGGTTGACCACCATGGGACATTATTTCGGAAAAATATTGTATGGTAGTCAATGGCGAGAGACAACTAATATTTTGATCTCATTTGAATTGTGCCCTGAATTACACATATGATATTTGTCAATTTAAAAGATACATTTTAAAGTCAAGAAAGTCGCAGTTTGATGTAAAACTGTTGAGGTATAAGACCGTAAAAATACGTAATTACAAAGACTACAGACTCAAAAGGCGCACATGTGACGTCATACCTTTTCACTCAATGAATGAAGCTAACTTTACTGAAGCTAACTTTACTGAAGCTAACTTTACTGAAGCTAACTTTACTGAAGCTAACTTTACTGAAGCTAACTTTACTGAAGCTAACTTTACTGAAGCCGATTTTACTGAAGCTAACTTTACTGAAGCTAACTTTACTGAAGCTAACTTTACTGAAGCTAACTTTACTGAAGCTAACTTTACTGAAGCTAACTTTACTGAAGCTAACTTTACTGAAGCTGACTTTACTGAAGCTAACTTTACTGAAGCTAACTTTACTGAAGCTAACTTTACTGAAGTTAACTTTACTGAAGCCGACTTTACTGAAGCTGACTCTACTGAAGCTAACTTTACTGAAGCTGACTCTACTGAAGCTAACTTTACTGAAGCTAACTTTACTGAAGCTGACTTTACTGAAGCTAACTTTACTGAAGCTAACTTTACTGAAGCTAACTTTACTGAAGCTAACTTTACTGAAGCTAACTTTACTGAAGCTGACTTTACTGAAGCTAACTTTACTGAAGCTAACTTTACTGAAGCTAACTTTACTGAAGTTAACTTTACTGAAGCCGACTTTACTGAAGCTGACTCTACTGAAGCTAACTTTACTGAAGTTAACTTTACTGAAGCTAACTTTACTGAAGCTGACTCTACTGAAGCTAACTTTACTGAAGCTGACTCTACTGAAGCTAACTTTACTGAAGCTAACTTTACTGAAGCTGACTTTACTGAAGCTAACTTTACTGAAGCTAACTTTACTGAAGCTAACTTTACTGAAGCTGACTTTACTGAAGCTAACTTTACTGAAGCTAACTTTACTGAAGCTAACTTTACTGAAGCTAACTCTACTGAAGCTAACTTTACTGAAGCTAACTTTACTGAAGCTGACTTTACTGAAGCTAACTTTACTGAAGCTAACTTTACTGAAGCTGACTTTACTGAAGCTAACTTTACTGAAGCTAACTTTACTGAAGCTAACTTTACTGAAGCTAACTTTACTGAAGTTAACTTTACTGAAGCTGACTTTACTGAAGCTGACTTTACTGAAGCTAACTTTACTGAAGCTAACTTTACTGAAGCTAACTCTACTGAAGCTAACTTTACTGAAGCTAACTTTACTGAAGCCGACTTTACTGAAGCTAACTTTACTGAAGCTAACTTTACTGAAGCTAACTTTACTGAAGTTAACTTTACTGAAGCCGACTTTACTGAAGCCGACTTTACTGAAGCTAACTTTACTGAAGCTAACTTTACTGAAGCTAACTTTACTGAAGCTAACTTTACTGAAGCCGACTTTACTGAAGCTAACTTTACTGAAGCTAACTTTACTGAAGCTATAGTCATCTGTCAGTCTTTCTTCTCCGTGATCACAAGTTTGAGTCCTTTCAATGTAAAAGTCTTCTGACTGACTCACTCATAAAGACAGTCTTTACTCCATATATTGGCGAAATAATGTATGTAACTTCTGTTGCTGTTCACGGTCAGGGACTATTTTTTCAAGCGGAAGGAAGGCTTTTACTGATTTTACTTCATGAAAGTTGCATAGATACATATTTTTCGGCTTTAATATTTGTATTGTGTGGTAACCGTTTTATAAAAGCAATAAGGTACTCGAGGCAAGTGCTGTATCGTGAATAAGTCACGGCGGAAGGGGTCGCAGGAACTCAGCCGTGACTTATTCACGATACAACACAGCCTCTCGTACCGTATTGCTTACATATATATGCGATTAGCCATTCAGCATTTTCACTGGCCACAATTTTGACATTGAGACCGTGGGGAAAAACTGCCATATAGATCATTTCAACATAATTTGGCAGCGGGTATATTAGGCTGCTGTCACTTTAAGATGCAGGGATCACATGCGTTTATACACGCGCATTTTCTTTATCAACTGTTTACGTTCACTTATAAAATAACTGACTGTGTTTACATGAATACTCGCCAAGACACACATTTTGACATTATTTTGTGTGTATTTGCCCGTTTAAGCGCAATAAGCACCGAAAACAAACTCAAGTTAGTACTTGGACACTGTGACTACTGGGTGAGTGAGCACAAAATCAGCGGGAATGAGTAAAATTATGCGCAATACATGTAATCCCATGCCGAAATTCCTGTAACAGCAACAATATTCAGCTGGAGCAAATACAACTAATGTGAGTGAGTGGAGGCGGGTTTGTGTGTGTGTGTGAGAGAGAGAGAGAGAGAGAGAGAGAGAGAAAGCGCAGCTGCTATCGTGTATCTATTCTGAGGAAAATTAGTATTGGAAGTGTTTCAGATATTTCAGTATATATGTATCGAAAAATCTGTTTCTGACAACACTACATTGCACTTAGTTTATTATTTCAGATCTATGCCTTCTTAAAAGACTACAATTGAAATGATACAAAATTCAACTCTTCAAATTCATCTTATCTTCTCTTTTTTTTTTTAGGTTCTATTAGCAGCGAGTCATCGCATGTTTCCTCTCCGGTGACCAATCACATTTCTCCGGTCAGTACGCCTAAGAGGGTTGCCATGGGTACCAGCCTGGTCCCGCCTACTGGCACCCCGCCTGTGGTCACCATCGCTCCAACTAAAACAGTCAATGGATTTTGGAGGTCTGAAGCACGTCAGGTAACTATGAAGATAATAGAAAATCTCATGTCTGTGAGCTCTGTGTTCCTCTGCATATGCCAGTGTGTTCCTAAAAGTTGACAAAACAAACTATCTGATCAAATTCCACACAGAAAACAAAAAAGTGTACAGTTAATGTGCATTATTTGATTTTCATTGTTACATGAAGTTTCGTTGGGAAGTGCAAAAGAGAGGGAGAAATATGAAATTGTCCCTCAAGTCCAAAACTGATGGCTGATGGAATATAAGTTTTGTGCTTTATTCATGTTTTGATTTCCTTTCAAATAAACTATTGTCTGACACGAGCACTAAAGAGTCGTGGCTAGTCTGTCATGTGTGAGGTAATTCATTTGGTTGCGAAAATTAAAACCGCATGTTTATGACGGCGGCTTTTCTTTCCCTTTTCCTTCATCTTTGCCAATCAATACAAAGCGAGACGTCCCTCCAGACCTCTTCGTCCTCAGGGCTGATATTATGTGTGTGTGGTCAGGAGGGCTTGACCGCAGGTCCCGCTCTGAAGAGGGATTGAGGTCCTGATGGGGTCGCAGGGTTTAAATTGGGCTGGATTAGTGCAAATGGGTTGATCTGTGGGTGTCCAGCATGTCCATTATTTCGGTGACTCTCAGGCGCGACCGCAAGATCATGCCAGAATGTGTGTGTGTGTGTGTGTGTGTGTGTGTGTGTGTGTGGATTCGGATGGATGGTTTGTTCAGCTCTCGTTCTGTGTGGCTTTGAGTTTATTTAGCACTGCAGTCAGGGGACATCAGGAGAGACAATAGGCACTTTCCCTTGATCAAACTACCCTCTCTCTGTTTACACA
>NC_136900.1:21883733-21893733 GCF_949152265.1 Phoxinus phoxinus | reverse complement strand
ATTTACACATAGCCGGGTATTTAGAGAAACGAATATTTCTCCCCCTCCGTTTTCAATAATAACATCGTGCACACAACCCGCATAAATACGCCGTCGAGCGCCTTTATAACTATGCTAAACCTATGGGCGGCAGTGTAGGGAGAAGGATAAAGCCATGCAAGCCAATCAGAATCCTCAGAATCGACAAGACAGAACCTAAAACCCCGTTTCTCCCAGTTGACACGACAACATATAACCGGCGTTTTCAGAAATCTCCACTTTGGCCGGAGTTTTTAGAAATAATCGTTTTCTGGGATAAAAACGGCGTTTTCGTGTAAATGACAGGCCAAAACGCAGATAAATATCTGCATTTTCCCATCGTGTAAACGGGGCCTCAGTCAGTCACACACACACTCACTCAGTCAGTCAGTCACACACACACTCACTCAGTCAGTCACTCACTCACTCACTCACTCACTCACTCACTCACTCAGTCACTCACTCACTCACTCACTCACTCACTCACTCACTCACTCACTCACTCACTCACTCACTCACTCACTCACCATAGAGAATTATATATTTAATAAAACTTACAGCAGCAAAACCAGCCCATTTCATTCTTATGTTCAGCGAGTGGATGGAAAATGGTCATATACCGTTACATTATGAAGCATAAATATGCATACAATTATATAATTAACATAATATGATATAATAATATATGATATAAAGAAATATTTGTGTTCAGTGGTATTATTAAATCTGCAAAAAAAAAATCTGTTTTCCCCTTTTAGGCGGATGCAGCATTGAGAGTGTCCGGCCAAGAGCGTTTGGCTCCAGATCGGCCTTTACCCGGCCAGGAGAAGACCTCCCTCTCTCTCCCTCCATACCTGGGTCCAGCTCACCCGTTCAGCATGACCCCCAGCGCCCTCATTCAAGACCCTCGTCTTCAGACTCAGTCAGTTCCTCACGCATTCTCACACACCTGCTCATCTTACAGAGTATAGTCTTTTTTCCTCATTTGTTGTTCTCTCTCTCTCTCAGCCTGTCCAGGCCGGTTCCTAACATGCTGCTAGCAGGAGCTCCGCAGGAGGAGTATCTCCGCGATGGCTTCCGCCCGTACGCCTCCGCTGAAGAGTTGCGCATGCCTTTGCTCCCTCTAGGGCTCGGCTCAGGAACCGCAGCCGACACTCTCGCGTACTTTCACTCAGGATATCTGCCCCATCCCTCGCTTGCTTCATACAGGTACCTGGTGCAGTTTTGGTGGTTCTTATGAATATATAGTACCTTCCTGTATTAGACCTTCGAAAAAAAACATGTTGAGCAAGTTTTTTTATTTGGTCTTAAAGGGATAGTGCAATTCTCTCACCATTTACTCGCCCTCATGTCGTTCCAAACCCGTAAGACTTTCGTTCATCTTCGAAACACACGTTACAATATTTTTTATGAAATCTGAGAGATTTGAAAGTCTATTCACGCAAAACTCGGACACTTCAAAATGTTCATATAGAGATCGTAAAATAAATCGAACGGTTTTTATGACTAAGTGATTTAATTCAGGCTTTTATTCACGTATAAACATTAAACAGAACTTCTAGACTTTCAATGAAGGCATTTAATTTGTGTTTCCAAAGATCAACTAAAGTCTGGTTCGGAACGACATGAAGGGTGAGGAAATGATGACAGAATTTTAATTTTGGTGAACTATCCCTTTAAGCCCAAAGTATACTTCAGTTTTGATGCAAATGCATGTGCAAATGCAAAAAATTGCAAATGCAATTTATGTTACGTCCACTGTAAAACCAAATTAGCCTATACTGTACTTTGGGCTTTAGTAGTATTGGTTGGGTCATCATGGGCCTGAATGTCACCTCGTACAGGCAACCAGTTTATGCTGATTAATAACCAATATTACTCTATTTTCACACAAAGAAATGTTTACACAAAGAAATGCACCTCAAAAGCATACAGTATTTGGCTGCTGACAGTTTGCCAAGGTCAATCCCAGAGTAAAAATCTGTATCTTGAATGCAATAGAAGTCACTGTGGATAAAAGTGTCTGTAAATGTTTATCTCAATAACTATATTTGTATTTGTCCTCTGATCTGGGAGCTGCTTATATTACACCACAATTTCCACATTGCTGATAGTTATTGATAGATGATTCACATGTTTGGTTACCAGCGTTGTTGTTGCTGATGCTGAATGGTGAAATATATTGTGGATATGAGGTCTGTTCTTTTTGTATGTTCTATTGTTCAGTCCTTTACCAAAAAATACTTTAAAAACAGAGTATTTCCCTATCGTAAAGTGTTGTTTCTGTTGCGTTAATACTATAATAAACATTTATTTACATTGTATTCTAATTTAAACATCAATATAAAGTTATCCAATTATATTTAATACATAGTTTATTAAATATAATAAATATATTATATTCATTATATATTTATACCAGTTTTATTATGTATTATTTTTGATTAAATTATGATTAATTTTATCGTAAAAATTAAGTATTTAATTAGTTTTAACATATACTTAATATTATACTTAATTATACTAATATATTTATACTGTATAATATATACTTTTTAACCCTCTCACTAAACCTAAGAATGAAATAGTCTATTTAGCTAGTTGATATACTTTTTATTAGATAAAATAAAATTAATATTTTTATTCTATATTATAATTTTTTTTTAATTTATTGAATTATGTGATGTATTTTAATAATTGTATTTAATTTTGTATAATAATTTAATGAAATTAATTGCATATAATTATTCAATTTTTAATTAGTTACCATAATTTTATGCATATATTTATACTACATAATTTTATGCATATATTTATACTACATAATATATATATGACCATTTTCCACCAATTAAATAGGCTGTTTTTGCTTTTGCAACTTTTATTAAATATAGGTAAAATATATATTATTATTATTCAATTATGTGATTATTTAAATGAATTGCATATGGTTATTAAATATTTATAAATAATAAATAATACACATATATTTATACCGCTATATATATATATATATATATATATATATATATATTATATATATATAATATTTTCACTCTCTCACTGAACCCACTGAACCTATGTAGATGATTTTGGTGTAAATCTGAATGCTAAATACTAAATAGACATTGATATGTAAAAGTAGGCAATGACTTGATAATGTTCTCATGGTTCTGACGTCCCTACATTACGGTTTATGAGCGAGTTAATTTTCTCAGTTTCATTTCAATATGATCTGGATGGATTGGACTTTGTTTGTCTGCATAGAGCAACAACTATCCTGCTCTTTCATATATTTTCCACACGCACACATTCCCGGTTTGATCCTCTTTTGTCATCCGTTATAAATAACCCCCTCAGCACGTCTCTGTGCGGGACCGAGCGGAGGTGAGAGCGCAGTGACAGGAATAGTCAGTGATGTTGATGTGGGAGGGAGAGAGAACAGAGGTTAATGAAGAAGTGAGTTATTAATAGAGGATCTCTGTGTGTCTGATCAGGATGGAGGACTTCTACAGTCTGTCAGCCCTGCGCTCGCATTACTACACGCTGCCAGAGGGGGGAGCCCTGCCGAGCCTACACCCGTCTGCGGTTCACCTGCCCATGCAGAGCGTCTTTTACCCTCCTGACATCACACACCAGTCGCTGTCAGCGCTACACTCGGAGAGGTACACACACACACACACACACACACACACACACACACACACACACACACACACACACACACACACACACACACACACACACACACACACACACACACACACACACACACACTCACACACACACACACACACACACACTCACACACACACACTCACACACACACACACACACACACACACACACACACTCACACACACACACTCACACACACACAAGCTTTCATTTCTATCCTTGTGAGGACATTCCATAGGCGTAATGGTTTTTATACTGTACAAACTGTATATTCTATCCCCTTACACTGACCCTATCCCTAAACCTACCCATCACAGGAGACATTCTGCATTTTTACATTTTCAAAAATATATAATTTAGTATGTTTATTAACCCATTCCCCTCATGGGGACCGCTGGCTGGTCCCCACAATGGAGGTGATCTCAGGTTTTACTATCCTTGTGGGGACATTATGGTTCCCACAATGTAATGTATACCAAGTACACACACACACACACACACACACACACACACACACACACTCACACACACACACACACACACACACACACAAGGGGGTTTTGCTATCCTTGTGAGGACATTCCATAGGCGTAATGGTAAAAATGGGAATTTATACTGTACAAACTGTATATTCTATCCCCTTACACTGCCCCTATCCCTAAACCTACCCATCACAGGAGACATTCTGCATTTTTACATTTTCGAAAAAATATAATTTAGTATGTTTATTAACCCGTTCCCCTCATGGGGACCGCTGGCTGGTCCCCACAATGGAGGTGATCTCAGGTTTTACTATCCTTGTGGGGACATTTGGTTCCCACAATGTAATATAAACAAAAGCACACACACACACACACACACACACACACACACACACACAGTCACTCACACACACACAGACACACACACACACACACAGGGGCGTAATTTGTGGGGGGGTTAGGGGGGAGATAACCCCCCCAATATTTAAATCTATGCATTACAACCCCCCCACAACCCCCCCAAAATTTATACCATGATCACATGAAAACCCCCCCAATGTTCAAACCAAATCTACACCCTTGCACACACACAATAATGAATGTCCAAGATGGAATTAATAATTAAAGTGGTTGCAAGGCAATTGACCGTTCGCAAAACCCCGCCCTCTAACGGTTCTCGTCCAATCCTAGCTCAGCAACTGTAACTAAGGAGAAGGACCTCCGTCAAACATTCCGATTTCAGCAAGATAGTGCAACGATGCGCCTATGGCAGTGAGGTCTGCACGGGCTTAAAACTTGCTGTATTTTATGATTGCTTGCAACTATAATAAAAAAAATAGGCTACATGTACAAACACTGTTTCACTACGGCACTGCGGCCCCCTCATCAGTCAGCAAACAAGAGAAAAAAAAGAGAAAGAGCACGGACTTACTAATTAGGACACAACTTTGATGTGGTTGAACAGGAACACAGTCACAAATTCCTCTGGAACTCAAACATTAAACTTCAAAACAAAGTTCGCGCAGTTGCACAACTATTTACACAAATATATCCTTCTCAGTAGGCTGAGTTATGAATGAAGAGAACCGCATCGAGAGTTGATGGTTTCAGCGCGTCCTCTGATTGCAGTGTTGTGACTGAAATAGCGCGCGCGGCGGCGGGAGCACATGCGCAAAACAGTTTTGTAAAATGATATATGATCAAATAAAAATGATTGATATATAATTTTACAAAACTGTTTAGTGCATGTGCTCCCGTGCGCTATTCTGTCTATACTTTCTGTCGTGCCCTGGAGGATATGTCTGCTGCATTACTCCAAAACAAATCACTTAATGTATGGATCTCAACCCAGCCATGTGTCTGGTTCTCAATTGTTTGACGGGCGTAGTAACAATAACTAAGGGGCGTGGCTTTTGCGAACGGTCAATTGGAGTTGTATTCAAATTCCTTTTGATTTTTTTGATGTAATATTAAAAACAATTAAATATTACATTTTACATTTTACATATCAATACATTACCTCAAATGTGTGTGTATATATGTATGTATATATATATAAATCTAGCTATATATGCTGTATTATATACAGTATGCAAATCAGGTGAATGCACTCCCATTGGCAGTTGCCATGTCACAGGAATGCTCATTTGCATACCGTTAAACTCTTTCGCAGGTGTTTGTGTGTAAACACGATCTTTCCGTCATCAGCATTCTCCCATACATCACACACACATGTCACCTTGACACACACAAACACGCTCTCGCCATCTTCTCCAAACATCATCAACACTCTCCTGTGTTCCTGCGGACTCTATTCTTCTTGTTCCTGTTGAGAGTGTTGCATCTCACACCATTTGTGTGTGTGTGTGTGTGTGTGTGTGTGTGTGTTTCGACCCTCCGCAGGCTGCAGATGGAAGAGGAACTTCGCCAGCAGGAGAGGGAAAGAGAACGAGAGAAAGAGAGAGCGCGTGAAATCGAACGAGAAAGGCATTGGGAACAGGAGGTGCGGAGAGAGAAGGACAGAGAACGCGAGAAGGAAAGAGAGGTGGAGATTAAGAAAGAGCGAGGGAGAGAGATCCAGGCGGTCAAGGCCATGGAGAAACGCCACCTGAGCCACGAGCCGCTGGCGAACCAACACTTGATCTCTCACTCGCTGTCTCATCCGTACGCACACCGGCAGCACATGAAGGAAAGAGCCAAGCTGGAGGAAAGACTCGCTGCTAACAGAACGGGTATGATGGGGGAAAACAGCCCTGATTCTCAACACACTATTAACAAAGCGTTTAAATGGCGTTTGAACATAAATGTGTGACGGCAGTGTGTACACACCCACCCTATAATGGTAAAAATCCACACACTCCTTTTTTAAATCCCCATAAATCAGAATAAGCCGTTTGCAGTTTCACAAATGCTTAGGCCCCGCCCACAACTGCTGACTGACTCCGCCCTATTAGCATAAACCCCGCCTTGAACGGGCTGTACACAGTCCGCCATGTTTATCCACTCGCCAGAGCGTTTAACAGCAGCAAAAGCTACTAAACTTTTCTCAGTCAAGAGGAGTGAGTGATTTTCTGTTTTTATATATAGCAGTAGCTACTGTATATTACGCTGCTTTCACTTTAATACACAGATCTAATAAACACATGGGATTTCTTTCCCTGCTGTTTACATTCACAGACATAACCGACTGTGTTTATGTGGACGTTGTGTGTTTTTGACATAACCTTGTGTGTATTTGACAGTATTAACTTAGTTTAAACTATTAACTTAGTTTATTTGACTTAGTTTAATAGTGAAACCATATATGAGAAGTTTTAGACTGATATTCATGCAGATAATACACTTTTTCACGATGATGAACTGCAATGTCACGTGAGCGTGACCATGATAGAGATGATAATCAAAACCAAACCGATGTTGTCGTTTTTTGCAGAGTATCTGAGGCTCCGCCCTCTTCTGGAAAGCAGCAGCCAGGGTCCGAAATTAACACCCGCCAAGCGCCAAATGCGGGTAGATTTTCCATTTGGCGAGTAAATCTCAAAAGGCTATCCGCCACACTGGCGGGTGAATGTTCATACCAAAATAGTAATGTAATAAAATGTTTTTAATAAAATGTTTGTCCCGCCATAGTCTTATCTGATCGGTGAGTAGCCGAATGTAGACGAACTGCTGCGCGTGTGACAGGGCGCATGTTTAACTGAAGAACGAGCAGAGAGAGAGAGAGAGCCCCGGTCGCGCGCGCGCGCGCGCGCGCTCTCTCTCTCTCAGTGGAGACAGGCGAAAGGCTTCACCGTCTCCTAAGCGCTGTCTTCAGCATCCGAAATTAACACCCGCCAAGCGCCAAATGCTGGTAGATTTTCCGTTTAGCGAATAAATAATAAAATAAAATGTTCGGACACTCGGGAAGTCGTGAGATATTGCACACGTTACGAGTCAGTTAAACTGATATTCGCTTCAAAGCAGCTGGTACACGGCACGACTGTCCGTGAGCTTTCGCGCTAAACACAAGAGACCGGAGTTTTCAATGTTGCAGGCAATAGCTTCAGATAGAAAATGACAGAAATATGTGTGAACAGTAATGGACAGATTATGAACAACTAAATGAACAGTAGCCATTCCTTTCAACATAAAAACGTAAAAAATTATTATAGCCTACATTTCAAATTTTGCTCTGGACAATTTTTTATGTTTGTATTCAACATAATACCTTATTATCTCAATTAAATGTACTGAAATTAATGTATATGTGACACAAAAAGGCTGTTTATTATTTTGGCCGGTAAAAAATATGCTTGGCTGGTGGATTTTTTCATCTACCAGTCCCCGTGGCAGGTGAGCCAAAAAGTTAATTTCGGACCCTGGCAGCAGCTCATTTGTATTTTAAGAAACATGAACGAAAACAGCATGTTTTCAAGCTTGAATGTTTAAAAAAATGTTTACACACAGTTGCGGCTCCTCTCTTCCCAGTCTGTCAGTAACGCTCTGTTTAGTTCCTGTCTCTATGAAGCCCCGCCTTCTGAAAAGCACAGTGTGCTCTGATTGGTTGGATGGACCAGTGTGTTGTGATTGGTCAACGGCTTCGAGTGTGTTTGGGAAATGTCACGCCACTGACCATAACTGCGAGTTTCAACACACTAATAACTAACTAACTCAATTAGGGCTCGTCCCTTTTTTTTTTTTTGCGTATGCCTTGGGCGGGAATTATTTAAATGAAGATCCCAGTGTTCGATCCCAGAAGAAAACTCAAGACTACAATGGAGGCGTTTCAGGGAGTTCAGAAACGGTGCGCGCTGATATAGAGAATAACTTGGAGTAAATTTGTGCTTTGCAACTTTGCAGATTATTTTCATGCTCAAACAGAAACATTACACACCAAAGACAATATGGAAAAGCATAATATGTCCTCTTTAAAGGGTCGTTCACCCACAAAAGTACGTTTTGTCATCATTTGTCATGACTTTCTTTTGTAAAACACATTTTGAAGAATATTTCGGCTGTTTTTATCAATACAATGAAAGACAATCAAGCTCCAAAAAGGACATAAAAGCGTCATAAAAGTAGTTTTCACGACCTGTGCACTAAATTCCCAGTCATGAATTTATATGAGGAACAGATTCAAATATAAGTCATTCACAAAATATGAATATGACCCGTGATGAAGAAGAAATAATGGTATGATGCAAAAGGTAATCAGTAATATAGTCTGATGAATCTGGATAGGTCTATGTTCAATGCCTTGAACTGTTAAACATGCTTTGGCGAAAATATCTCATGGAAGTCAGAAGGTTTTATGATTGCTCTCCATAATTGTATAATAGTAAACGAATGAGAGCATTCATGTGAATCCCATGATCAGTGATGAAAACACCCTCATGCTCACACACAGCTAAAACACTTCAAATGGTTTCAGGATCCATCGAGAGGGTCTCTTTCCAAAGCCTTCATCTCTCAAACACCCGGAGAACTTCTCTTCTGCGTGCAAATGTGCTCCGTGTCTCAGCACTCGGTTCAGAGCTGTGTTTGAAGCGTTTGAGGATCGTCTCTGAACAGTGTTCGCATTGTTCACTGCAAAAAATCTTTAATTGAAAAAATATATATAAAAAAATACATGAAATTTTTTAGAAATGTTGCCTTTGGAAGCTAAGTAAAAAAAAACTATTTTAAGTTGAGTACTAACATAACTAAAAAAGACATACAAATAAATTTAAGCTAGAACTATTTAAAAAAGAAAGAAAAATGTATAAAAATTAAAATTTTGTTACGACTTTGGCTATTGACTTTTTTTATTAGAATAAGTTGTTACTGTAGTTGTCTTAAAAACTTATTGAAATAAATGAGCACAAGTATATTCACAAAATGAACTACAATTATTATTATTTTTTTTTCAGTTTTAATTATAGTAATTTTAGTACTTTAATTTAAGCTTGTTTATTTCCAATTTTCCAATTTACAACTTATTTTATTATTAATATTTCTGTTTAGCGTTAAGTTATTTTTATTGCAGTTTATGTTTTAGTAAAGAATTTCTTTTTTTAAAGAAACTAAAAAGTGAAAACTTAAAAAATGGAAATTAGAAATGTTGTCTTGGCAGCTGAAATAAGTTTAAGTTGAGGCACTAAAATTCCTACAAACTAAAACTGAAATAAAAATAAATTTATGCTAAATAGAAATATTTAAAAACTAATACAAATTAAAAAGTTGACAACTCTTAAAAATAAAATAAGTTGTTAGTTGCCTTGACAACTAACTAAATTAAATAAGCTTAAGTTGAAGTACTAAAATGAATTTATTTTAATTTCAGTTTTAGTAATTATAGCACTTCA
>NC_136900.1:21726233-21878733 GCF_949152265.1 Phoxinus phoxinus | reverse complement strand
CACATCCACCTCCAGGCCTCCAGAGGCCGCTCAACAAACTCCCTAATGGACAGACCAATGGCCACTCCTGCCATTTATCAGCCCTCCACGACTCTCCAGGGCTGAGGAATGACCTTTCAGCTGGGGAGGGCATCAGTTCAGATGAAGACGAGGAAGACGAGTCCTTCAGTCCTAGGTGGAAAGGGATTGAATCTATATTTGAGGCGTACAAGGAGTACATGGAGGGTGAGTTTACAGCATATTGAGATTCAAACTTATGTAATTTTGGGATAAATATGTGAACATGAGGAACTTTTATGCTGCGTTCACACTGAACGCGAATTGAGCATCTGGAGCGAGTGATTTCCATGTTAAGTCAAAGGTGCGTTTACGGGCGTCTGGAGGTCCTGCGGCGCGATAGACGCGTCATATTCGCTTCAAACGTTCGCTTTATATGCGCGTCTAATTCGCTTTGGACGGGCGAGTGGATTCAAAATGTTTAAGCGTCCAACTAGACGTGATAGAAGCGAATTTGACGCTCAATTCGCATTCGGTGTGAACGCAGCATTAGCAAGTTGAAAATGCAACTGAGCAGATCATTTAATTTGTTGTGTTAAAGGAGTCATTCACTTCAGAATTAAAATTTCCTGATAATTTACTCACCCACACGTCATTCAAGATATTCCTGTCTTTCTTTCTTAAATCGACAAGAAATTAAGGTTTTTGAGGAAAACTTTCCAGGATTTTTCTGCAGATAGTGAACTTCAACGTGAACCAACGGGTTGAAGGTCCAAATTGCAGTTTCAATGCAGCCTCAAGGGCTCTACACGATCCCAGACGAGGAATAAGAGTCTTATCCAGTGAAACGATCAGCCATTTTCTAAACAAAAGAAACATTTATATACCGTTTAGCCACAAATGCTCGTCTAAATTATCAGGAAATTTTTATTCTGAAATAAGCTACTCCTTCAAAATGTTGTCTATTTTCAGTAGTGTAGCGATGTATGAAGCGCAAACTTGAAACCATTGATTAATCTGCACGGGGAAATCTTTCACCCTCACGAGAATTTCCCAATCGTGTGAATTCTTATTGAAATGACTGGATTTGGTCTCAAATTCGCCAAACAACAGTAAATGTGAGAGCGCCTTTAGACTGCATTGATTTGTCTGTGGACAGGATAGTGGTTTTGACTGTATGATTATAGTGCATTGCTCAGCTGTCTGTCTCTTTCCCCGTCTGTCTCTCAGAGAGAAGTATAGAGCACCAGGTCCTCCAGAGTGAGTGTAGACGCCTAGAGACGCAGCATTACAACCTCACTCTGACCGCCGAACAGCTTTCTCATAGCATGAGGGTAAGAATATATTTGGTATCTCTATTATATTGGTTTTTATATGTTGTTATTTTTGCACAGAAAAGTTTTTTTCCACACTAAAATCATGTTAACACATTGTTTACACCTTGTGGCTATCATATTGAAAAAGTGTGTGTGTATTGATTTCTACTAACCCTGCATGAATGTTTTGGCAATCATTATTACATATTCGGGTCTTTAGTGACCCTGATCTATATCTAACACGGATGGATCTCTACCTGTTGCTGTGATATAAAACTCTCCTGATATTAGAGAAACAATTACAGAAGAATAAAATAAAGCATATTTTGTTATATTTTGGAGCTTGGAAGGGTTCAGTTTGAGCAGATGATTTATACAATCATCACTGTCCTGGTCAGAGCTCATTTCCCAGTACAGTATTCACAATCTCAAATATATATATATATAGTTACACTGTTACACACCTCGGGTCGTTCGCTATGGAAGCTTGTTTCCGCCAACATTTGCATTTCCGCTCAATTCTGACTTTATAACACGCAATTGCGAGTTAATGTCTCTCAATTCTGACTTTATAACACGCAATTGCGACTTTATATCTCTCAATTCTGACTTTATATCTCCCAATTTTGTTATAAAGTCAGAATTGCAAGTTTATTTCTCACAATTGCAAGTTTATATCTCACAATTCTGACTTTATAACACACAATTCAGACTTTATAACACAATTTTTACTTTATATCACCCAATTCTGACTTTATATTACGCAAATGTGAAAAAAAAGTCATATAAATTGTGATAAAATATCACAATTACCTTTTTTATTTTTTATTCTGTGGAGGAAACAAGCGTCCATAGTTAGCGACCCTATAACGTTTTTACAAAAAAATCAATGGCAAAACAGACATTCTTTTATAATTTTTTATGTATATATTTTCTTGTATTGTTTATAATGAATTGTCTGAGGAATGCTAAGAAGGTTGATGTCTAAGGGTAGTTGGCGTCCCGGGTCACTAAAGACCCGAGGTATGTTTAAGGGTTAAATAGTCTCAAGTTACGTGTCGCTTGCAAAAACCTACACCAATTTGCCACTCTTAGGTTACAAATAAGGTGGATAAGTTTGAAATTGGGCATATTCGGACGCAGGACGTGACTTTTTCTCTCTTCCCCCATATTTAGGAGCTGTTGGCACAAAAGCACAATCTGGCGCTGAAGAGAGAGCGCATGCAGGCCGAACTGGAGCACTTCAAGAAATGCTTGGCATTGCCGCTGCTACACTGGCACAGAGGATACTACAAGAGGCCTTCACCGAGGTGACCTTCCTCGCATTCATGATGGACGTGCTGATGAAGAGTGGCTGATCAGTGGAATAGCTGAGAACTTAAATGACTAAACGTGAGAAGATATCGGTCATTGTTTGGTGCCAATGTCTGACGCCTCACTGTGACTCACTGCACTACAAGTCCAACCACTATACACAGGATCTAATCTCTGAACAAAACAGGCATTCAGCATATCCATTACTTGACGGGACGTTTGAAAGACCAATGCCAAGAGGTGCAGAAAACCAACCCGGAGCCGTTCACGTGCAGATGGCTCCTGGGAAAATGATCGAATCTGGAATCTAGTTCAAATGTTTTGATATTTATACAGTTTTTAAAGGAATATGATTATGTAAAATACTGTCAAATCGCATTTTCTATGTTTTTATTATTAACGATGAATTATAAAAAGGACGGTAGTTTGGAAAATAAATATTTTAATGCTTTTTGCAGGGAAAAATGTGTTAAGGTACTGCTGGTCAGAAATGTTGGTGAAAGACAGAAATTAAGTGAGTGGACTTGAGTTCTCAATTCAAAAGGTTTCAGTTTAATATGAAAGTGGTTGTCTAGTACTATTTTAACAGTGTTCCTGTATATTTTGTAATTTTCTCTTCGTCACCCATTAAACCAAAAGTTCTAGTACATGGCTGTTCGAAAATAAACCAATCAAATGTGGCTATCACTTTATAATCGCTTTCATTAATGACACTTTAATAACAAACCGCAGACCAGCAGTTCATGTACATTCAATATACTGATAATACATGAATCAGGAGTACATTTGTGAATGTACATTAATTATTATGGAGGACCGTTTGTGCCAAGTCAGTCAAGCAATCGATCATTATGTGGATGGTGGAAAATAAATATCAATAAATATAGCTAAAAGAAATTAGCAAAAAAAGATGCATACAATATAGTTGAGCATATATAAATAATAATGAAATAAGAATAACCAATTCGATATAGTATTTTCTGTTAAATTCATAAAAATGATTGATTTCTAAGATGATTATGAAATGGCACAAACAGGGCCTTAAAATTAACATTCTGTTAAAAACTATATGATGGTCAGTTAAAATAATTATAAAGTGTCACCCAAATGTTTGTTTGTATAATTTATTTTTCAACCTAGCTGCCATGAGAACAGTCTTTTAGGTTGTGCATTTTATACAGACTTTAGTGCCACGAAGTTTTGTTGAAAACTAAATGAGCCGTCGTTGTGTTATTAATTATGACATAAAACCACACCTCATGTGTTGGATTTGAAAGAAACGTTCAACGCTACAAGTCGAGAAGTGTCTGTCTTAAGATGTTTATTCTCCATTTTGTCTTTGACCCTTGAAACGTTATTGTATATTGTTTAAAACAAGAATGGCGAATGGAAATCTGTTTGTAATAAATGGAAAGGAAATGAAACAGCCATTATGTGGGGGGGGGGGGGGGGGGGGGTTGGGGGGCTGAAATGTTTTTAGTTGTAATTTTTAGTGGAATGAAATGTGAGTTAATATATTATTTGTTGAAGGTAGAAATACTTATTTATGGATATATAGGTGTATATGCTGATAAAAGAGTTTGAAAAAAAAATATTTCTTGCCATATTTTGTTTACAAAAACTCTTAAGAAAGTAATGGACATGATTCATTCACATACGTAACATGATCTTTCAGTTGTTTCCTGACTCTATATGATTTACAATGCAGCAAAATAAACAACTTGATATTTAAATGATCTCTGGTCTTATTTTATATATAGATGTGTCAGTTTTCTTAGGCTGGACCACTACTGTGTATGTATATATGTATAACTAGCACGTTTTTAACTTACAGCTCTGGTTAACGATTATATATCACTTATAAATGATTAGATATACAAATGAATAGCAGTCATTAAGACTGATGTGGTTTTGAATTGGTCAAATGTGCTTAATTTTAAAACCGTTCAGTTGGACTGCAGTGCACTCTCAAAGTAAACTAGAGTAACTTGCAGTCAGTTGTGTTTGCTGTGAGTTAAAGAAGGTCACCAGGCTGTTGTTAGATCACTCCCTCTTTGCTTCATTGTCCTGTTGAAGCGTGTACTCCAGTTTGTTTTTCATCACAATGCTTCTTCTTCAGCATCGCGTCTCAAACCTGAAGGCCACCTTTATCTTGTTTAGCAGGTCATTCAGGTCCTTTCTGATCCACAGCTTTGAAACTATACACCACCTGTGATGCAAATAATGTCTTTGCAGAGGTGTTTACAAAGTCATTTCATCAGTCTTATATGCTAGAACGTATATATGCATGCGCTCCTAGCACAAAACTGTTAATCCACAAGTTAAAGGGATAGACAGTTCACCCAGAAATTAATATTATATAATTTTCAAACCTGTATAGCAGAATTTATGAAGAGTTTATAAAAGTGAATGTGGACTGGAGCTGTTGAGCTCCATGACCAAAAAGTGTCATAAATATTGTATATGACTCTAACTATTCTTCTGAAGTCAGATGATGATTGTGTGAAAAACAGAACTGAATTTAAGTTATCGTTCACTGAACATCGAGTCTAACCTGCTTTATTTCCAATGAACAGTGAATTAATCATTATCTTTTCAATAAATCCAGAAATGATTCGTTCAGGAATTCATCCAGAACTGCAACAGCCCAGGGTAATTGTTGTAAATAATTTAAAGCTGCAGTCGGCAGGTCTGGCAGATTGAGTGGACTAAAGGCCAATTTATACTTCTGCGTCGGGTGCGCGCAGTAGGTACGGCGTAGCATACGCGTAGACGTGTACCATACGCCGTACCCTGACGCGCACCTCCTCAAAAATGTAACTACACGTCGCGACGACGCGGACCGCAAGATCTGTGATTGGTCGGCTTGGTAGCATTGCGTTTCCTCCTGGGCGTTTCCGGCGTGTTCTTCTGCACCGCCCGCCATTTTTAAATTCAGAAGTTCTGTAAATTCAGAAATTTCACTAAAATTGACTGTTTTTCCAACTCGATAAGCTCCAGCTCCAACATGATCCGCTCTCTTTCAGTCGCCATTGCTTGTAGTAGCCAAATCAAAACAGCCACGAGGAATCTATACACAGTGGAACATTAAAACCCGCCCCCGCCAACTAGCGTTTCGGCGATGTAACTGCAGAGCAATGCAGACATAAACGCAGAAGTATAAATGCTCACGACGGCGTCGCCTACGGCGTACACCCGACGCAGAAGTATAAATCAGCCTTTAGCCAAAGTTTTGAATGTTTACAACTCTCATGCCCCTCCCCCACTACCACCGAGCACCCTCCCATCGAGTTTGTGCTCGTCAGTGCCTGTGCACCCGATTTTCTGTGAACTCGCATCCGTCTCTTCAGCATCGATCAACACCATGGAGTACCATGTTTTCTTTTCCTTGGTTGTTTTGGACCTCCTAGCTCTGGTTGTTAACCGAGGAATTGGAAGCTTGTTAGTAGATTTTCTCTCCACCATCACGCTTCATACAATCCAACACACCTGCGAACTTCAGGCGTGTGCATGTGATATTGTAACGGAGGGGGGATCTGTGGCGTGTGCACAAACTGTGATTGACAGTCATATCTCTGATTTATGTTGTTCTGTCGGAGCATAGCTTCGGTTTCAGTGAATATGATCAAAAAAATCTTGCCGACGGCAGCTTTAAAGTATCCCTATTGTGCTATTTTTAAGGCTCCAACTTTTGTCTCCTACAACAGGTTTACATGCAAAAAAGAAAAAGAAAAAAAAAAGCACTTTCATTTTCTCATACATTGCACATCACCACATTTTTCAATGATTCTTAAACGAACGAATCATTGAAACGCCGAGCACTAATGTGAATGTTTGTAAAACAAATCTTGCTCCATGCTTAATCTTTACTCAAAGTAGTAAGAACGACAGAATCTGCATTAAAGGAACACTCCACTTTTTTTGCAATAGTCTCTAACGTCATCACCCGGCGGCCATCTTGTCACAGGCAAGCTTTCTGGCGGGCTCTGTGGTTCCTGATGTAAGGTGAGTGATCTGCACGAACACAAATACTCTTATCTCACTGAAATCTTGACGGATTTACAAACGGCTTGGTTTCTTACAAACGTTAACGTGGCTATAATTCTGGATGCTTGAACATGTTGAAATATATAATATTATAATTATTCATAAGTATGCAGTGCCGTGCACCATGTACAAAAAGTACATTTACCATTAAAACACAATGTTACGAGTGAGCGAGCTGACTGTGACAAGATGGCCGCCAGGTGTGGACGTCGACCTCCATTGGCCAGCAGCGCGAACGAGACATCTAGCCTTTATTATGTATATCTATGAATATGACTAGGAACTATAGCCTACTCTCATTCATCCCTGCGTAATAATCATAGACAGTATATAAGATGGACACAGCGACCCCATAGATTTCAAAGCAGAAAAGTGAAGCCCATTTGAAGCACTCACTTCCTGATCGCCAGGCGAACTGCGCAGACTCAAACTGAGCTTGGTGACGTGAGCAACTAGTCTGACAGTTTTCAGTCTTCTAGTAGCTGTGCCGAGAGAAATCTGAATCATTCCCTTCCGAATCTCGCAGAGACGGAGAGCGTGAGAATTAGCTGTCCATGAGCAGCAGCGGGAGCAACTTTATCCCTCTCTATGGGCTTCTCCCTTGACTTTATCAGACTTTATGCCACGTTCCCCCGATTGCTTGCGAGCTTCTCCTCCTGTCTATACGGTAATTTCTCTACAGTGCGACAGAGAGTCGCGTGGTTATGATGCAATCGTTAGCCTATTTTTACAAAAACGGCTTCTACGGGGCCATAACATAAGATACAAGGTAATGGAGCCTTTTATACATTGTCGAGTTTCTTTAGAAATTCTTTAGTCTTTAAACGCCTCAGATGTAAAGTTATTCGCTGTCAAAGTCACGCCAAAATGAATGGGAGTCAATGAGTGCTAACAGCAGGTGAAGTTCTGCTACAATGGCGGCTCCCGGGGAGGCTTCAGTTTCCGGCGGATGGATTACCCTCTTGGGAATAATCAAGGAACTGCTGCCGTAACAGCAGGCGCAATGATATTACAAACTGAGTGCCGGTCACGTTACGTTAGTTACGAGCTGGGGACTATTTTCCATAGACAGTATATAAGATGGACACAGCGACCCCATAGACTTCAACGGAGAAAAATGAAGCCCATTTGAAGCACTCACTTCCTGATCGCCAGGCGAACTGCGCAGGCTCAAACTGAGCTTGAACACGTGAGCAACATGTCTGACAGCTGTCAGTCTTCTAGTAGCTGTGCGGAGAGAAATCTGAATCATTCCCTTCCGAATCTCGCAGAGACGGAGAGCGTGAGCATTAGCTGTCCATGAGCTTAGCAGCAGGAGCAACTTTATCACTCTCGGTGGGCTACTCCCTTCACTTTATCGGACTTAATGCCTCCACGTCCCCCAGATTGCCCGTGAGCTTCTCCGCCGGTCTATACGGTAATTTCTCTACAGTGCGACAGAGAGTCGCGTGAGTTATGACGCAATCGTTAGCCTATTTTTACAAAAACGGCTTCTACGGGGCCATAACGTAAGGTACAAGGTAATGGAGCCTTTTATACATTGTCGAGTTTCTTTAGAAATAAATAATGGACAAATGGAGTCTTTGGACGCCTCAGATGTAAAGTTATTCGCTGTCAAAGTGACGCAAAAATGAATGGGAGTCAATGGAATGCTAACAGCAGGTGAAGTTCTGCTACAATGGCGGCGCCCGCGGAGGCTTCAGTTTCCGGCGGATGGATTACCCCCTTGCTATTTTCAGGCGCTGCGTAATATCATTGCATCTGCTGGTACGGCAGCACAGTTCTATTAGCCTACGTGGGAATTAAAGTAGTTCCTAGTCATATTGGCCTAGAAAATAGCAACTTTTAATTTTCTGTCGGTCTTAGTACACGATGTAACTACAGAAGAGTCAAGTTTTAAATAGGAAAAATATCGAAACTCTTTGGTCATTTTTTTTTAAGAGCGATGCTAACGGTCTAATCAGATTCAATTATCTATGCTAAGCTGTGCTAAAAGTGCTACTGCCAAAATTCCCAAACTCGCTCTACTCCCTTTTCCCATCACATAACAGATCGGAAAAGCATTTATTTTCAATAAAAATGAAGAAAATATACTAAAAGTGGAAATAAAGTGTCTAATGTGTGTTTTATAATAAAATGTCTATCGATTGGGTTAGGGGCAGGGAGAGCTTTATTATTCCAATAAGGCTGCGTCCATTTAATAATTTCAATAACCTAAATTGAATAATTTACACTCTATATTATTATTGCATATAGGCTACCGTTTAATGTAGGCTAGGCTACAACCACATTGAGGTGCAAATAGCTCATCTGCCATTATTTATAAATAGCATCTAAATAGTATACAACAGTGCAAATAGCCGATGCCAATTTAAACCTAAAGACGCATTTCGAGACTCCATTTCATTGCACTCCGTACAGCCCGCGTCTTATTATATAAACGCCCGTTCACCTGTTCAAGAGACGCTCAGGTGAACAGGATCACGTGACCCTGTGTTCCCCACAGTGATTCTAGGCGGCAGACTCCGTGTAACCGCTGCGCACCTTCCGCGTTTATGTGACACGCACTGCTGGCAACATCTACAGTCTCTGTTTCACGGTTAAAGTGCGTTAGTCAACTTCATGACAAACTACTTTACAAGTACACTCTTTCATGAAAGGATTAACCAGAGGACTGCGATGTGGCGTTGTCCTTTCATTCTGTATCTGACATGTCTCGCGTTTACTCAGTCTGCGGGTAAGACTTCATCTATCTATCTATCTATCTATCTATCTATCTATCTATCTATCTATCTATCTATCTATCTATCTATCTATCTATCTATCTATCTATCTATCTATCTATCTATCTATCTATCTATCTATCTATCTATCTATCTATCTTTATTATATAGGGGAGTGTGTGACTGATTGTAACAGGTTTTGAATGTGTTTTTCAGTTTCTGTATAGATAAACTTTAAAGTTTTTTTCCACACAACTATATTTGTATTTTTTACTGCTATTGCCCACGTAAAAAGATTTGGTTCATTTTACACATTGACCTTTTGTGGGTAAGCAAGTTTTCACATTGTAATCTGCCATTGAACAACCTATTAAGGCTTTAGTAGGAATCCTGAAATAGTAAAAATACAAAAGTGCAAAAATGTTTTGTATTGTATGTTTTGACTATTATATTTTAAACACGTGACAACTTGCCCTGACATGACATTGTGTTATTGTTTTCAAAACAAAAATATCACGATGTCCTGATGACCCCTTGTTTTTCCGGTTAATAATGTTCATGCTGTACAATTATTCAGCACCTTGTTTGTCTACCAGAGTAAAAAAACCTCAACCTGTAAAGGGAACTTTGTACCTTTAACACAGTTGCTCCTGTTTAATGATTGAATGAAGTGCAGAACAAATCTCACTTAAATATTACACACATCTTAATACTGGCTCCATAGTGACTATTCAATATTGACCGATCAATTCTTATAACCAAAGGCATTAGTACTCAACCTGAAAGTAATGAATAATTAACTTGTTATAACAGGTCTTTTAGATTGTAAAGTCCTATCGAGTGCATTCAAACAGCATAATGCTTTTGTCAAACCTGTTACACAAATCACTCTTCCGCCTATATGAGCATACAGCATGTTGACTTTTTGGTGTGTGTGTGTGTGTGTGTGTGTGTGTGTGTGTGAGTGTGTGTGTGTGTAAAGCACCTCATATGACCCTCGTATGATTCACCTGCACGGGTAAAAGTGGCCATAAAAAGAGCAATCCAGTGTAAATTTGTTCTGGAACAGTCAATATCTGCTCTCATAACATTGTTGTTTTTCCCCCTCTGCCACTCTTATCCTCCCTAACTTTGAATCATTAGTATTTACATTCATTAGTTTCTGTCTAAAGCTATCTACAGTATATTATAGATATTTGTGAATTGCCTGGGAATTGAATCTTTGACATGTAAAGCACCGCCACCGAGCTCTACCAGTTGAGTTACAGGAACTAGTTATTCCTGCCTGATTTGAATATACACAAATTTAGTTATACACACTTTTCATGCGTGTATACTTCATAGCTGCATATCAAATATAAAATGTTGAGTGTAACAAATTTCCAATGGATGAACAGCTTATTTAATATTTCATTAGATTGTTTAACAGAGAAATTGGCACTAAGGCTTAAAACTCAAGTACACAAGTACGCAAATGCTGGGTTTGCACATTGCAAGAGCCGGTCCCATTCTACATACTAAACCTAGTGTACTAAATAGGGATGCAATGATATTAAAATTGTGGCCGACTGATATAAGTCATTAATACGTTCATCTTATAACCAATAAATGAGCGATATTAAAATTCTATACTATTTTGTCTAAATAAATACAAAATAAAACACTAAAAACTAAATTCATCACATTATAATTTACAGAATGAAAATATTTTTATTCAGTGTGACATTTGCTAAAGATACCTTTATTGTTGTTCGGCCAATTTTTCCGCAGGCTGAAATCCAGTCATTTCAATAGCGATCCATGTGATCAGGATTTTCGTGTGAAGGCGAAAGACTCAAATTTAGATTTAAATGATCAGTGTTTTAAAAAATTAACTTTAATCAGTAGATGATGGGAAAGCTTTTCTAAAAATGTACATTGTGTTCAACTACATGCCTGATATTGACTGATAAATTAAAATTATCGATATATACCGGTACCGATTATTTTAAAATCCCCACTGCTTATTCTGAGGACTTAAAGGGACAGTTCACCCAAAAAATGAAAATTCTGTCATCATTTACTCGGCCTCAAGTTGTTCCAAACCTGTACGAGTTTCTTTATTCTGTTGAACACAAAAGAAGATATTTTAAAGGATGTTGGTAACCAGACAGTTGACGGTAAGCAATTGACTTCCATAAAATTGATGAACAGGCATTTCTTGAAAAGGTTTTTCCATCATGTCACATAGAAACAAATGAACAACTGTCTTACCAACCTCGAGTCCTGAGATTATGTGTACAGTGGACGTCAGAAAAAGTGTTTGCTAAAGGTCAAACCAAGTGACCTGACATAATTATCGTGCTTCTGACCACCACAGCATGTCCAAAGTTTGTTGTTTGAAGGATTTATGGACCAAAACTGCCCACATTGGAGTTTTCCAACCATTTCCCCGGAAATCTACAGTACGTGTACAATATTTATGTAGGCAGTGATTTATATTAAACATCAGTGTCCTTAATGGACCCGTCACCAGCTGAGCTTTCAAATGAATCTTCATAATGAAGGCCCATTAAATACATTTTTAATGAACCCATTTCCATTTATTTTTGCATAAAATACCATATCCATGAGGGCAGATGAAGAACATTTTGCTCAAACGTGGGAATATGAAGCAGTGCTGATGAGAAACAGCCTCACAGTTTCACTCATCTCTCTTGAGATGATATCCTCCACAAGACTCAAGCAAGGTTACGCTAATAAAGAAGTCATTGTTTTTAGCGGAGCGCCTTTCATGTGTGCTCATTCCATAAAGCTCGAACTGGATTAAGAATCTGGCAGTTTAGTTGTGACGCAACTTATAAAAAGTCACATTTTATACATTGTAAAGGCTCACTAATGACAATAACTATTAACGATAATGATAAAGATATACAGAAGTTAATTTAAAATAATAGCACAGTCCACACCACAACTATAACGATAATATGGCACAGAGAAATGACATCATTGGAATCTCTTTCACAACGTTTTTCTTTCTAGCTGATGAACAATAAAAACATTGACAGCCAATCAGAATCCTTTCTGCTTTGAATGCGGGGCATTTAAAGCGGCAGACGACAAAACTGCAGAGCATGCTATAATAAATAAACAGATCGGTATCGTGCGTTGGTGTGGATACAAATATAGTTATCATTATAGATATCTTTATAGTCATTGTTCTTGGTATGAACGGGCCTTAACACACTGATGCTCACATATTTCACATTTTTCTCTCTCTAAACAAAGATCCGTTTTGTAGCAGCGTTCCAGACTTCAAGCATGATCAAACTCAGACGGTTTCTGGGACGCTTGGCCACAGCGTGGTCCTCCAATGCAAAGCCTCCATGGGTCCGAACCGCATAGGTTTAGACTGTAAAGACCACCTGAAGTGGATGAAAGACGGCACACCGCTTACCAACCTCACCATCTACCCTCAAAATATACAACACTGGTGGGTATATGATGCAATATAATGCCCAACACTGGGTACATGTAGTTTATCAGTTATTAAAATTGAAAATATTGTAATGTGGCCCATTAAACTGAAAATATATGAAAGAAATGAAGATGCTTTATAATGAAATTAATCTCTTTGACTGTGTTTTAAATACTAGCGTACTGCATGATGTGTAGTATACACTACTTTAGTGCATACTATTTTAAAAAAATAATGTGAAAGTTTAAAAAATATGTGCACTTGCTAAACATTTCAGTCAGTTGTTTTTGCACAACCTCTTTACTTTACGTTGTGCTTATTTGAACAAATGCCAGCCAGATGTTTCTGAAAATATCTTTTCTTTTTATTTGGATTTTTTAACCAAATTGTCTGTAAAAGAGTCTAATTTTCATCATTCAATTAAATAATCAGTTAAGAAGGAGATGTTACACTTTTAGGCTAGGCTGAGGTGATTTATGGCTCATGTAAAGGGTTAGTTCACCCAAAACAGTGTCCTATTTTGTATATGCCACATTTCGTCATTGTAATAGGAATAAATCATACAATATATATATATATATATATATATATATATATATATATATATATATATATATATATATATATATATATATATATATATATATATATATATATATATATATTATTTACACAGTATATTTCAATGAAGACTCAATCATGAAGGAGTAGTTTTAGCATGTTAATGAATAAGGCGATGTTAAGGGTGCATAGCGCAAGATTCTGAGTTTTTGCAGAACTATGCCACCTCTGGCGGCAAGCGAAACTGCAGCTGGGGGAGGTGGAGGGGTTCAGAGGAAATCTGACAGTGCGCGGCTCGACTAGCCTACAGAAATCACTGAACCAGACTATTTAAATGCCAGCAATCTCAATGGCTGCAGGACCATCAGAGGCTTCAGCTTGTACCATGTGGTAATGGTGTGATTGCTTGCAGATTGCATGTAAAAGACCTTTCAGCTTGTGCCATCTAGAGTTTCATGACTATCCAAACTCTTGGCAGGGTCACGGATGAGGATCACTTCATTAAGAGCAGTGATCTAACGCTGACTCTGAGAGATCGGGATGATTTTGGGGTGTATTTCTGCGTGGCGAGGAACAGCACAGCGCAATTCAACGTACAAGAATACAGTAAGAAAAAAATGCCTTATTTTATGTGACACATTTGTAAGAATTTACAAATGCCCTAAACATTATAATATAAAGTGTGAAATATATTCAGATTCTTCTCTGCAGATCTGTGTATATGGTTGATAATAATTTTGATCCCATTTTTGATCCCAGAATCCCCAAGTCACAGCGGGGCAGTGGTTGCGTCGGTGGTCCTGTTGGTTGTACTCGCTCTTGCAGCGGTGGTCTATTCCAAGTGCCGACTCAACTTTAAACTGTGGTATAAGAACTTTTACGGAGAGTATGAGCTTAATGGTAAGTCTGCATTCTGTGCATTAAAGCCCTTTATAATCTTTCATAACATTGCATTTTCATTTCATAAAGATGTTTTTGCTGTTTCTCAGATGGCAAAATGTACGACGCCTACATCTCATATGTCAACAATGAGAATGACAGGAAGTTTGTCAATTTTATCCTGAAGCCTCATTTGGAGAACAAGTACAGTCATAAACTTCTACTCAACGACACTAACATCCTTCCAGGAGCCGGTAAATCTTACAACTATATTCAGATTAATGTGGGCATAAGGTTAAATCATTAATCAGTCTTCAGTGTGATTAGCATTGTAGCCGATCACAGATATGTTGAGCGCATGAATGCAGTGATCTCATCCCTGCAAAACGATTTCTGCACTCCCAAGAATGCTTTCATCATAACTAACAGTGCAAACATGATGTAAATAAGAGATTTGTTGATTATAACAGGGATTTTGTCGAGAGTCCAGAACTCAGTCACTGATAAACTCGCGCTGTTTGATTGACAGCTTCAGCGATTGTAAAGGGAGCGTTCTTTGATCGCTTTCTATATATAATTTAATCAGTTTAAATATTATTTTCATCCTACTAAGAGAAACAATATGAAGTTGACCGTTTAGTCACCGGTTTGATTTACTGACAAACATATCTGACTGTACATGAATCATTACATATCAGAAATCACTGGTCACAGATCATATTAGGCATTAAAATGTAAGTTACTTACATGTTGTCCCATTACTGTCAAGTCCATATCGTAAAAGTCTGTTTGCAAAGCCTGCGCCGAAATTGCGACTCATTTACCAAAAATTCCACAGTGAAATGTACCATATAGAAAATAAATAATGCTCAACTGAGACATTCACATTGTTGAAAATCAATAACCACATTCTTGGACTAACAAGGAAACTGAGTTCTGAAACTTACATAATATTCTTATTGTATGATGACCTCTTATATGTGACCCTTGACCACAAAACCAGTCACAAGTCGCACAGATATATTTGTAAGGAAAATTTGATTTCTCAGTTCATGACCCCTTTAATTAATTTATGGATTTGGCAGACAAAGTAACTTACACTCCATTTAAGTTTTTTTTCTGCATTCACATTTTATTAGTTGCACTTCCAGGGAATCGAACCCATGACTTAGGTGTTGCTAGTGCCATGCTCTACTGTTTGAGTTACATGAATACTATTTATGTTAAATAAAACATATTTATTACCTATTTTAAAATAATAGTAATGACATATTTAACAGACAGCACCGGTTTTGTTTGTATGAAATTAAATATGGTCTCATCTTTGACGTAGGTCTATTGATAGTCTAGGAAAATGCACAATTTAAAGCACAGCATATGTAATATTGTGTCTTATTTCCTCAGAGCCGTCTGCAGAGCTGCTGATGAACATTAGTCGCTGTCGCCGGCTGATTGTGGTGCTTTCTGAGGCGTACCTGGAGCAGGAGTGGTGCACCACCAACTTTAGGTGTCATGTTACTTATTTGGACTTATATGTTTAGTTTGAGTTAGTTTCCTGGTTTGTAGTCATTACTCCCTGATTATTTGCATCTGTGCCCTAAGCTGCGCCCTAAAATTCAGTTTTAATGTTCAGGCAGGGTCTGTGGCATCTGATGGATCTGTCGAGGAAGCCCATTTTCATCACATTTCATTCGCAGCAGAAGCAAATAAGCCAGGACATCAGTCAACAGCTGAGACAACACCAACCTCGAATCACAGCAATCACCTGGGGCGCACACTCCATGGTGAGACCCTCACACTGCTTAAGATTTAGGGTAAAACGAAACCTAATCATACTCTTTCCTTTCTCACAGACCCCTTCTTCAGGGTTCTGGAAGGAGCTTGCGTTGGCAATGCCGCGTAAGGTGACGTTTCACAGGGAATCGGCGGGCGATCCGCAGACTTTGTTGCAAGGCGATGAAGATCCGATGCTCACGCAGCAGCCCGATTACCTGGACTGCAGACCGGACCCAGATCCCGCAGGAGACCTGGGTACGAAACGTGCTTCTTAAACCTAAAGAGTTTATCTTCTTTGAGTGTCATTCCAACAATGATATATGACCTGGATTGGTGCTGGATTAGGCTTCCTTTATTGTTCTGTAGAGCACAAAATAAGATATTTAGAAGATATCCCTTTAAAACAAGCTTTAATTTGCCATACAGTTTTTAACCCTATAAAGAAAGCCCACTGTGTCATATTTGATGTATATTTCTAAGGCCTAATTATCAACACATTTGTTTTACACAGTCTACTACATGTCTTCTGATTGGGTTTATACTGTTTATATAGTTTACAGAGTTCTACAGAGCTTTGATCATAAAACTAAGCCTTTAAAGGGATAGTTCACTCAAAAATAAAAAGAATCCCATAATTAACTCGCCTTCAAGCCATCCTAGGTGTATATGACTTTCTTCTTTCAGCCAAACACAATCTGATTTATATTAAAAAATACCCTGGCTCTTCCAAGCTTTATAATGGGAGTGAATGGTAACTTAGATTTTGAAACGCAAAAAAAGTGTTCATCCATCATAAAAGTAATCCATACTGCTCCAGGGGGTTAATAAAGGCTTTCTGAAGTGAAGCCATGCATTTTTTTATTTTATAAAATATCCATATTTATAACTTTATAAACTCTAATCACTGGCTTTTTCTCACTACATTCCATGTGTCAGGCTTTACAGGGTTTACATTATAAAGGGTTACGACATTTTATTGTACATACGATGTGTTTACCTCACAGGTTTGCGTTTTCCCGTCTACAAGACGCTTCCCTCCAAAGCTCCAGTGCTTCCTGCAGGTCCAGCTGAGACGGATGAACCCAGACCCCCAGAGATAGATGTATCTGACCTCGGCTTGAGGAACTACGCCGCCCGCACAGACTTTTACTGCCTGGTCTCCGAGGACGATATATGAGACACACACTCCTGTTCCTTTTTGCACTTTTAAGTCACTTTCTCCCCAACGATTTCATGTTACTGTTTTTTAATCTACGCCTGTACAGTTCTGCATGCACACTTCTTAATGTTTTTATGCAAAATGTTTAATAACATTTCATGTATAGTCATAGGGATGTTAGGTTGTGTAAATATTTGAATAAAGTTCTGGGATCCATGTTTTATTTGGTTTTGACTTCATTATAACGCCCCTACGTCTGAATATAAGTCGCATCAGTCAAAAAATTTGTCATGAAGATGAAAAAAACATGTATAAGTCGCACTGGACTATAAATCACAATTATTTAGAAATTTATTTCACAAAATCCAAGACCAAGAACAGACATTTAATCTGGAAAGGCAAGTTATTGAACTACACAATAGCACACAGAACAACAGGCTGAAGGTGTCCGGCATGTTAACGTAACACATTAACAGTTATTCAGCTACACAATAGCATAAAGAACATATACCTGGGAGGCTGAATAGGCTAAATTAACATACGCCAGCGAGTCCAACAAGTTACCGGTCAGCAAGTTCACCAAGCTCCCGATCTCATTCCACAACACTGAATCCATTGAACTCTTCCTCGGTGTATCGCTTCAGAACAACTCCGCTAACTAGAGCGCCCTCTCACGGCTGTAGATGGTAGTGTGTTATCTTGGTTCAGCTCAGTCAGTATGAATTAATTTTGATAAATTGCACCTGACTATAAGTCGCAGGACCAGCCAAACTATGAAAAAGCGACTTATGGTCTGGAAAATACGGTATTCATAAAACAGTATGCAAACGTGCCTAACATAACCTCGGTTCCCTGAGAGGAGGGAACGAGACATTGCGTCAGTAGCTGATGCTATGGGGAAAAACCTTTTCTCTGAGAATGATGAAGCCCTATGAAATCTTGCCCCTCCGCTCTATAAGGTGGAGCTGAAAGTCTTTCCCTCAGAATCTTTGGACTGAATCAGAGCGTAGCTGGCAAAGACTCTGAGCTATGCAACATGGCAGCTTATGTCTTGTTCCCTCCTCTCAGGGAACCCAGGTTACATGAGGTAACCAGAGACGTTCCCTTTCAAGTTCGGTTGTCTCGACATTGCGTCAGTAGCTGATTGGGATCTTATAAAATCTTATAAAACAAGATTTAATAAAATCGTATAAAAATGTATATATAATAATAATAATACATTTTATTTTTGGGAACCTTTCAAGACACTCAAGGACACCTTACAATAATAAAATACATAATTTAACAGGGGTAATATAATTATTAATAGCAAGGGTCCAGCTGAGCTGCAAGCAAAAATGTTGACCTTAGCTAAAAGTGCTTCATGCTACATAAGTGTAAGTTGCACAAGCATTAGACTAAACACAACGCAAAGTAATAAGACGGTGGACTGGCCGTCGTCCTTGATTTAACCATACACAACAGCACAGTCAGTGATTATAATAGAAAGTAATGAACGGCAATATAGTGGTTAGTGAATGAGTTTTTATGCTTTTTATTTTATGTTTTATTTAAGACTGACCGCTGTTCTGAGGTGGGGGGCTGCTTCTTCCCGCCTATTTTGCGTGCTTGAACATCATTGGCAGGCAAATCCTCTGCGAGATTTTATTCACGCTGAAAGGCAGTCTGGATACCATGGACCAGATTTTCGCCTCATCTAGGGAACCAATCACAGAACGGGGAGGGAGCAGCAAGACGATGACGACATCTATGCGACACAACTAAGCAGTTTCTTTATATCCATATATACCTTCGACCCTCATGTTTATCTTGCACAAACGGCAATAGTCGCTGAACGTCATTGTTTACACAAAAATATCTTACCCATCGTCTTCTTCCTTGTCTAATTTCTGTCGCTCTACATACGTCATCTGGTATAATGGAAACGATTGGCTATGAGCTACGTACAGGCGCATTTGATAGACAATCTTAGCACCCAATAAACGGCGCCGGGCATTCGTAAACCACGCCTCAAATACGAGAAAATGCACATGTGGTTCCCAGACCCAAGTCTCAACGAGAATTTGGTCTGGCGTTAGCCAGGCTATAGGGCTCCAGTATACTCACTGAAAAAGTGTTTCCCCCTTAGCGTCAGCTACTGACGCAACGTCGGGAGAACCGAACTCGAAAGAGAAATACTGCTGATAACCTAATACGAAATTCTGAAGTGAACATCTGTTTTATTATCCCACTTTACTATCCCTTGAGGCCACGGGAGAGGAGTTGTGAAAACATGGTCAACATGATGTAGTAGCCAGACGTCCTAATTTATTTATCTACCCATTCCACAAAGTATACATTTTTTATGATTTTTTAAAGTCAGCATGAAACAGAAATTGCGATAATCTTTTATTTCCTATTGTGATGTACATCAGAGATCTCATGTGAGTGACAGGTTGTCCCATCCATACATTTTTTCATATATATATTTTTTTTTCATATTGAGTTTAATGGATAAGAAGTACGTTTCAAACCAAATGTAGCACCTACTAGCAAAATGCGATATTGTACAAAGCTCGTGTCATCATAGCAATCATAATCCAATCATAACAGCCAATCAGATTCAGAGGAGCGTGTGGGCGGAGCTCTGCCTGCATCGTGCTACTGTCTCGCAATCTCTGACGGAAAAATGATGAGTAAAGATTTAATCAAATTAATAAATTGTATTGTTATTTAAAATATTTAGCTACTGTTGATACGATCTTTGTCATGGAATTCACTTGTTTGTTCACATAGAGTTCACAGTTTGAGGCTAATATTCAAGGCCTGAAGTGAATTATTGTCCCTATAATTATAGCTATGAAACTCAATCAAAATAATAGAAATAAAATATTAATATATATATATATATATATATTATATTAATATTAAAATATTAAATTAAATTTAATACACCTACTGTACAAAACACATATCTGAGATAATCATTGAACTGTCCACCACGACGTTGCAGAAGTATTTTTCAGTTCAGTTCAGTTACAACATATCATTTTGACTTTGTAACTAATATTGTAGGCCTACCTATCATTAAATGTGAAAAAAATGCACAATAAGTTTCTTGAAAATTAATTTTCTTTAAAAAAAATAAACTAGATCCGTTAAAGATCAGTTCGTATGGAAAGCATCTGCTGTTTACTAACATCTGGTGGACGTCTTTAAGATCTAGAATCTAGATCATAAACATCTTAAAAACATTTTCTAAACGTCTATGTGACATCTGACAGCAAACGTCCCATAGACGTATCGCAGATCAGCAAACACTCTAAAAAAAACATGTCTTCCAGATGTAAAAACGCACATCAAATAGACATCTCCGTGATGTGTGTGTGCTATCAGGGTTATAGCCTATGCTCAAATGCTTTGAAACAATCTGTATTGAATAAAACTCTATAAAAATAAAGGTGACTTGACTCGACTTGATTAAACTTGTCATCACCGTATAAATTAAACTTTGGCTATTGCAAAACATGTTCTGAGCTGTTAAAGATATAAATGGTGGACACTAAACCCCAGCAGAGATGTTTATGACCAGAAGAGGGCAGCATAGTAACATCCATGTATTAGCATGCTACTTTTGCGTTAGCAGCCTAAAACCAAAATGTTTAAACTAACACAACCTTTATATCATTTAGATCCACCAATATATATATATATATATATAAAAAATATAAATATACATTTTTTATATAAATAAAATAACATGACACTGTGTCATGTATAATGATATATAGCTGTATGATTTTTTTTTCACAGATTTGAGAGTAGTGTATTAGTGCATAAGTAATTTGGGACTACACTAAAAAATGGTGGGTTGTTTCAACCCAATTTTGGGTCAAATATGGACAAACCCAAACGTTGGGTTAAAAATGTAATAAAAAAAAATAAAAATAACCAACGGCTGGGTTTGTCCATATTTGACCCAAAATTGGGTTGAAACAACCCACTTTTTTTAGAGTGTATGACCATATGGGAACTTATCTCTTCAAGTTTTAAGTTCTGAATGGAAGATAAAAGTCATCTCTGCTCAGCTGCCATAAGTCAACGCTATAAGAACAGTATGTGACAGGTGTGTGATGTAAACAGTGAATGTTTTGTACCCTTCGACTTTCTCTGAGGTGCATATCTGCCCTCGGCATCACCCAGAGCTATGTCACGTTGAGGTCAACATTCATAAAATGTTGAACATGATGCAACACTAAGGCTTTGTTATGATTCAAATGTCACCAATACACTCATCAATACTCTCAGAATACAGACATTATTGGAGAACCTCTGTGATTTAGAGATGTTGTAGCCTAAATGTGTCGACTCTTCAGGAAGTCATAGGGTTTGCAGGGTGTGGTAGATGACTGTTCATGTCGAAGCAGAGAGAAAGTATGGAAATAGGGGTGGATGGGTCTACATTAGAGGCGGACAGAAAAGAGCTAGAAACAGACGCAAAGCGCAAAAGAAAAGGACGGGGTGGAACTAAGACATTTTTAACCATTTTTGCTGACTTCTGAGAAACATAAACTGGGCTGAAATCAGCAGGAATTGGAATTTTGGAAAGTGTTTTTTTTTTTTTTTTTACATAATGCAAATTAGCATAGACATGTATAAAGGCTAGATGGCTCAAGGCGGAGTCAGCTGTGTCGTCAACTTGGCGGCCATCTTAGGTCAGGAGACTGCGCTGCTGCTCCCTGCTGCTGTGGACGGAAGGTGAGTGACAAATGCTCGTAACTTGCTGAATTCTTGACGGATTTACAAACGGTTTGGTTTATTACAAACCTTATTAACGTGGCTATGATTTGTGCTGATGCCGATGTTTAAATTGTAGCTTCACGTTTTGAGAAACGCTTAACATTGCAGCGTAGCTGTGTGTTTCATGGCATCCCTGACGTTTATGACACACCAAGCCGTTTGAAAATCGGTTAAAAATTGAGCAAAATATAGTTATTTCAGCACTACATGCACAATAGACTTTAATGTTATAACTGGACGAGCGGTCCTGTCCTAAGATGGCCGCCGTGTGATCTCGCCGGGTCCCATTGGCTCTCAGCGCCGGTAAGCCATCTAGCCTTTATACATGTCTATGCAAATTAGAATGTTTCTAGAATTAAAATGTTTCTAGCACACTGTCCCTTTAACCCTCTAGTGCACCTTATTTAGGGGTCCTACTCGCTCAAAAGTGACCTTTTTCAGTAAAATCAATATTGTTCCAAAATATTTTTTGATTTAATATTTTGTATTTTGAGGCAGCTTTATAATACTAAGTTATGTTTATGCAATAATTATGATCCATTTGTTTCCACATTTTTACAATACAATAAAAATTCTAATATCTTTGTGTTATTTTTTCAATGAACTCATTAAGGTGTGCTTTTTTCTGCATCATCATGGCTGATTTGTAGATCATTTTTGTTATTATCATTTCCCATAAATTTCTATGGCAGTCATTTTAACCTTTTCGAAGTTCACATAGCAAGTGCCACTAAAGTCACCAGGTGTCAAACCATTCTGAATTAAAAAAAAAAAAAAGGAATAATAAAACCTACAAATTTTCGGTCAAAAATGACATAAGAGCACCGAAGGATTAAGATTTCAATACAGGATCTCAACAACATGAGGTTGACAAAAACGCGAACTCACTTTATTTTATTTTTATTGTGTTTTACATAAACATAGATCTATGACATTCGCGCACATACATTTAACAATGAAATTGAATTGAATTATAAAACATACTAGACATTCGATCATCAAAGGCTTTGGAAGGAGAACATTCCATGCATTCTTAAAGGCCAGAAAGTTCAAGACCTCTGCATGATCAACTCCTGATCCAATAAAACAAAGTCTCAGATATTTAAAGATTGCAAATCACTCATAACAGTTTATTTGACAGTGTTAACAGTTTGACAGATTAAATAGAAATTGAAAACACAGCACCCCAAACCATGATAAAAACACTTTATAAAAAAAATAATATTTTTTTAACACTACATGTGAATTAAGTTGCTTACTGTCAAAATAAATGCACATATTGCACCATGTACAATTACGAAAAATAAGAACATTTGTAAATGAACAAATTATTTAAATGGCATATTTATTTTGCGTTTTGTGAAAAACAATCTCTGTGGCATCAACTATTGCGTCAGGTATAAATGAAAACATTTCCATTCAAACATTCAGATGGTATTTTACCATGTGTCCTCATATAATTTTATTTCTATTAAACCTCAAATATCTTTTGTACAGGAAATAATGATACACAATTTCTGTACACACATCAAAGCACCAAAAAAGAAGAAAACCCATTAGAATTGAATCCGCCTAGTAAGAAATAAGCAACTCTATTATGACAAAAAGGCTGATGAACAGCCTTAATCTCTCCGGCCTGCGTTTACAATATTTATGAGTATTATAAAACATATGACAGTCTTCTCATATCATCTATAATATTACAATTACATTGTTCGTGCTAAATTGTCTTCCCAACCATCACAATACATTTTTTTTTTTTTTTACAAATATCTAAAAAAACAGAAAACAAATTAAAATGCAACTATTTTAAAAAGAGTGATTCAATTCCCAAAATATAATTATTATATCATGGATAGTCTGTGGTCCTATAATACAAAAATAGAAAGAAATGAAATACAGGCAGTTAAAAAAAAAAAAAAAAGACAAATATTGCAATAAATCCCTGAGGATTTTTTTGGGGGAAAAAAGCTAAACGTGTGTTATCCACATTTTCATGTTTCAAAATATGTTGCAGGTGTTCCGGCAGTATTCCGTGTTTTCTTTATCCATTGTCCTTATTAAATATCTTCCTATTTCACAATCGGGTCGGTTTAGGGATCTAAAAAGTCTACTTTGATGAATCCTTTCTGTAAAACACAAGCAGAAAACACCACAGGAGTGAGTGACGCTTTGAATCCACACAGGCACATAGTTGTACCAGGTATAGCAACACATGGCTACCATCCCAGATTTGAAGAAAGAACATGTTTTTTTGTTTGTTTTGTTTTTTGTTTCACCCATGGCGTTCTATGGTGTGTTTGGACATGTTCACGAGGAAATCCCCATTTCAGGTGTGTCTGAACCTCTACCTCCCATATCAAACACAAGTGTGTTTGTGTTTTTTGGAAAAACAACAACTCCAAATATGACGGGCTGCTTTGCTTTTGATCATTTAGTATGATAGGTGTTCGTTTGTGAGAATGTATGCGTGCAATGTTGCTTTTTAAACAGTCTTCAAATTACTGGAAAATGTCTAGAGGGCAGGGCGGGAATGACAGCAACTGTGATGTACAACTGTACTAGTACGTAACACGCTAAACACAAACACAAACGGACACATTCTGTGGGTGGGTCTTTATAAGCTGACTGAAACAGATAAAAGAAATACTTAAAAGTTACAATTTTGTCAAGTAAAGGCTTGTCGCTCCAGGTATTGTGAGTGGTTTCCAGGGTGTTGCTATGTGGTTTCTATGGTGTTCTAAGTGGTTCCTAGGGTGTTCTAAGTGGTTGCTATGGTATTCTAAGTGGTTCCTAAGGTGTTCTAAGTGGTTCCTATGGTGTTCTAAGTGGTTGCTAGGGTGTTCTAAGTGGTTCCTAGGGTGTTCTAAGTGGTTCCTAGGGTGTTCTAAGTGGTTGCTAGGGTGTTCTAAGTGGTTGCTAGGGTATTGCTGACTGGCCCACATCAAAAACGAGTGTAAAACCGATGTACGCTCAACAGCTAGAGAATACCCATAATGCACTGCGAAAGTCGCGCGCCAAATTAATTCCTGCGTCTGACCAGAAGATGGCGCCCGCAGTTGAATCATCCATTCATTCAATTTCCCAACCGCTGGTCCAATGTGGCTACAGCGTAATATCATACAATCATAAAGACCTTTTTAATTGGTTATTAAATTTAATTTAATTAAGGTTTATTGATAGTTTCCATGACAGAGTTCAAGATCAATCTTTTTAACACTACTGGAGCTGCCAGTTTGCTAAAATCCAAATAATTATCCAAACGAAATACGCAAAAGCGGATACTCTTCCGGTGCACTCAGTGTCCGAATTCACTCACTCATTTTGATTTACTCCCTCAAGTGAACTAATGGACTAATGTAGGGAACAGTGACTGAGGGTACAGGGAGCGATTTCAGGAACAACCTTAATGTTTTGCTTGAAAATATAGGAGAGGTATTGGACTTTATACTGACACCTACTGGTGTGGATGAATCATACAAAACCAAAGCTTTTATAAATACAAATTTTTTTTTTTGTACATTTGTTGTCCTGATTAAAGAAAGATTAAGAGTCCACCACCAAGTCTCTATGATATTCTGGTCTGCAGATATGACTCAGGTTTGCTCTTTCAATGTAAATAGATGGGATTTTCACACATTTTCAAAAATCGTAGAAAAAGAGAATGATGAACCACATGATTTGAGGTCATTCATGACTGAAGGGAACAGTTATGCACTAAAGTTTAATATTTAGTGTTCTACTTGAAAAAACAAAAGTTATCTTGTACTTTATACTGACACCTACTGGTGTGGATGAATGATTGTAGAAATACTCAATATATTGCAGCATTGTCCGCACCTTTTTCAGCAGTGTTGGCTTTTTTTTCATTAATTTTTTCCCATAGGGATTTGAAAATAGTCTTTGTTAAAGAGTTATAAGGCATGAACCAAACCAATCAGCTTTGATGTGAATCACAACACTACAAACTTTGATTTGAAGTAAAAAAAAAAAAAAAAAAGACAAAAGTACAAGACTGTATTTAACGGCTTTAGTTAGGGAAAGAACTACAATTCCATGAAGCAAACAGCACAATCAAATAAAAAACGATGGAGAAATATAAAACTACTCATTTACAAACCTTGATTATATTTTTAAAAAACTATATATTTTAAGTTTATTGCAAAATACTAATGTATATATAAACATTTAAATATTTTGAGAATGTAGAGAGATCGACTTAATTACGTATTCGCAGTGCTTAATGGGAGTGGGCGGAGCTAAAGAGCTATTTATTTAGACTCTGATTGGTGTAATTTTCTGAACAGCATCATGGGTAATGTAGTTTTTCACCAGGAACTCCACTGTTAAACACGATTATTTTAAAAATGAGCTGAAATAATGTGGCCTGATGTCTTCAGCAGAAGCAAATTAACAACAACATCGTAGCTCACAGTAGGTCTGTCTTTAAAGGTTAATAAGTTATTGCTCAACATCAGTTTTTACTTTGCTGCACTCATGGGAGTGTACATTAGGGATGTTAACCGATGACCGTTTGACCGATGGTTGACCGTATCAACGTTAACCGATCAAAGTTGTTGGTAGTCGGTTAAAAAACAAAAAAAAGTGATCTCTAAATTAGTCTATTATAGACCGTGGACTAAACGCTACTAAAGTTAGCCGTACGTCACATTCCAAGATCTTTTTGTGTGAAGTGAACAAATCCCTCACTCGATCTTTCATAACTCGCCCGTTTGTACTTAATAAACCAATAAAAACATTCGGCGCGAGGTCACTGCGTTTGGGTTCGCGCGCTCACAAGGATTGCGAAAAGTAAAGGCTACAGGCTAACACACTCGAGGTTATAGTAGTGTGTGTGTGGGACCATTTCACCAACAAGAATGACACAGATGTGAGTTGCAACTTGTGTGGTACAGCGCTTAAATATGAAAATACATTACAAATACATAACAGATAAGGTGATGATGATCATCATCTTTCTTTATTATTGTTAGCACTAACGTTACCTCAAACTAAAGCGGCGTCTCTTCGGTTCGGAGCTGTCATTTTCTGAAATGAGCCGCGGCAATGTTTCAAATGAGCTTCTAACGCTAGACAAACGCCTTTATTTTCAACGCGATCACCTTGTACCCGAACCATTTCGAAACTAAGGAGCCATTTGTCTGCCGATTACATACAAGCTCCTCGGCGCCGCATTTGCGGGACTCATGTTTCGCGCTGTTGGGGATTTTAAAAAAGTGACATGAGTGGAAGGGCTGCGCCGGCGCCGTGTGTGTGTGTGTGTGTGAGCGGGAGGCAGAGCGGCAGAGAAGATGCGACAGAGTTGCGAAATTGCAGGCGCGGCTCGAAATGGCTGTTATTTCAAATAGCGTAGCATATTTTAAACTAATCGGTTAACCAGTTTCAACCGGCTAATGAGGCTCGGTGGTCGGTCAATAATTTTTTTTAGTTTTCGCCATCCCTAGTGTACATCGATTAAAAAAAGAAAAACTTCATAACACTCACATTTTTGTAATCTTTGTGTAGTTTCTTGTACTGGAACATGTTGCTTAGCACTGTCGACGCTGCTTTGGAAGCTTTCAGACCGTTAACACTGGGTGAAAATTGAAATTGCAACGTTAGTATGGAAGGAATATCATTTTGAGAGATTGTTGTATAGTTGGAGGACTTTTAGTTTTACCTGCCGTCATGGTCTCTCTTGATGGCCATCAGTTTGGGCACACCATCGAAGAAGGATATGTCCCGTGCCGCCATGCTGCTGGTGGTCACCAGGTTGTTGAGGGCTCCACAGATGTTTAACACCACGTCGATTGACGGCAACTTCTGTTGCCCGTCGAGGGGTAGTTTGCCGACCAAGGGATTTACCACCTTAGTAGCTAAAGTGAAAGAAATTGAGCAATGAGCTTCTCTAATGCTACAGAGGTGCGACTGACTCCAGGTTTGTGGCTAGAGAAGGAAGGCTCACCCATTTCGTTCTTGTCCTTGGCATGACGAGAGAGGTTTCTGACGAAGCCGGTGAGAGAACGGAGCTCTGTATCGGTTTTAACCTTTTCGAAGCACTCCAGAATGACAGGCAAGATCCTTTTCTGCTCTATCGCGACACAACTCAAAACGGACGCCCACTGAGATAGAAAAAAGAAAGGAAAAAAAGAAGTTTAATAGTTGAAATACATTTAATATAGACAGTTGCTAATGTGTTCTAAGTACTAGTTAGGCTAAGATGTTGTGAATTTGTTGCTAGGCGGTTCTGGGTGGTTTCGTGAGCGGTTCATGAGCGGCCAGTGCTAGTTGTTAATCAAACAACAAAAGACAAAGAAGTCACTCACTGCTCTAGACCAATTAGCTTTTGTATTTTTAATACGGATTGATCTATATTTAATTAATACAGTGAAGATTATATGAAGGGTAATTTTACATTTTGATTACTTTATTACATTTCTGAAAAACTACTGATAGATACCTAAATAACCTGAAAAGCAGTTTATTTCATTTGCATCTTTTGCATCCTTTGTATCCTTTTTTTCCCCTGAACATCGCACATACCGAACCGTACCGGAAACGGTGACCCTAAAACTGTGATAAAAACCGAACCGTGAGTAATTTGAACCGCTACACCCCTAAATGCCAGGCTAAGATGTTTTGGCTAGAAGCTAAAGCATTTCTAGCAAGTTTCTCACATATTCTGGGTAGCTGGAGCAAACATAACTGATGAAGTGAGGTAAATGTCTTACCCTCCCATCTCCGGCAGTGATGTTCTGCAGGGCTCCGGCCGCGGCCTCTCGTGTGGCCGTGTTTTTCTCACAGTTCTGAAGCAACTGATTGTACACATCCACTATATCAGGGTGCCAGAGCCACTCCATGCCTTTAGGCTGCCGCGACACTTCTGTAAATGTGCTGAGGCTCTGATTTTGTTTCTGGAAGTAAAAATTAAATATGAGATTAAGCTGTAGTTTTTGAAATAGGAAACTATTTAGGAATTTGATAATTTGACGAATTTGACAAATAGGAATTTGAAAGCAGCTTCTTCCTTACGTCTTTGGCCTTCTTGCTGTTAGGGGTGAAGCAGCCGATAGCTTCTTCTTTTGAAGAGCCTGCAGCTCGGCTTGGACCCTCCAACCGCACCTGAGACGCGGGGGGAATCTCACTGTACACCTGATAGGACAGATTCCTCAACACACACACCGCGTTCTCCACACCCTGAAGGAGGAACACACACATTAATGGCCATGTAAACACACCATTTGCAAGCAGAGTCAACAACAAAGGCAGAAAGTAAAAGTGTGTGTTACACAATTACCTTCTCTTCCAGTTTATCGTCAGACAAGCATTTCTTAATATAGCCAACCAGAGAATCTATAAGGCCGTCTGTCGATCTCATCAATTGTCTGGTCTTCTCGTTCAATGAGCTCATGTTCCTGTACAAGGAAACAGAGGCATATATAAAAGGCTGAATTAAAGAAAACACATTTTGTTTCACCAAAAAAAATTTAAAAAAATAAAACAAATGATATGTGTTATATATTCTCAGTCCATTCTGCCACACCCTGCTTGCTACATATGTATTTTAATTTTTTTTTAAATACATTTATTTGTAGTCAACATTATTCTCAGTGGTGAGTCTTGTTACATTCTCTCAACTAAAGTATATTTTCAAAAATTAAAATAATTAAAAAAAATTTAAATAGGCTTTATTTATTAATGTTCTAAAAAGAACAGTCCCAAAAATCAGCTTTATTTTCTGTAATTTTCAAAAAATAAAATGGTAACACTTTATTTTAAGGTGACGTAGTTATTAATTACTACAAATACTTACTATAGTAATAACAGTACATTATACATAATTACAAGTAACTAACCCTAAACCAAACCCTTTCATTTTTTATAGTAAGCACATGTAGTTAATTAATACTTATTTGAGTAAGTACAACGTAACTGTCACCTTAAAATAAAGTGTAACCCAATCCTAAAAAAACAGGCTTTTCCTAATATATATATATATATATATATATATATATATTTTTTTTTTAACAATATAACCGTCCTAAAACTAGAATTAGTTTTCTATAATTTAAGAAAAAATAACAGTCCTAAATATAGGCTTAATTTTCTAGAATTTTCAAAATGTAAGTCTTAAAAAAAAAAAAAAAAAAAAAAACTTAGGACTAAAAATAACAGTCCTAAAACCAAGCTTTATTTCCAATAATTTTTTAAAATATAGTTTCTTTTTGGGTTAGGTTTTGGATTTAAACATGACTTGTGTTCTTGCTCTTAGGTTTCCTACAAGTGATGTGCCTAGAGGGGATTTTCATTCACTGAAGTTTGATGAAGTTCCTAAAGGAACAGGAAGTAGTAAAGGGGAACTCAAAAAAGTGTGTGTGTGTGTGTGTGTACCTGAGACAGCCAGTTGTGTTGTTGAAGATGTCGGACTCTGAGGCGCTCAGCTCAATGGAGTCCTGGTTCCCAGTGTCCACAGTGTCCACAGTGTCCCCAGTGCCCCCAGTGCCCCCAGTGCCCCCAGTGTCCCCAGTGCCCCCAGTGCCCCCAGTGCCCCCAGTGCCCGAGAGGGGAATCAGAATTTTCTCCGTCAATTGGGGAAGAATTTGCCGTGCCAACTTTTCTTTCAGGTTATCCTTAGAGGACAGATTCCACAGAATACCTACAGGGAATGAGAGCAGGAGGGAGACAGATAAAGAGGAAAAGAGCATGGGAAAGTGCCATGGAAAATAGATAAGAATTTGATAAGGAAACAAACAAAAGAGAAAAAACGGAGGGAAATTAATCACAAATCACAAATTGAAACGGCATGTAAATGATTTACATCCTCCTTGACTTTCGTTATGGTGTCCTCCTCCTAAAAGCCCCCATGTTTAGTAGTGGTGTTCTCATAGATGCGTGTTTATTGAGGACCTTGCTGCTGCACATCCAGACACGCACAGAGCCATAAGCACTGGCATAAACCTTCGCTACAGGAGTCCGCTCATTCCACGGCACATGTCGAGACAACGCCGAGCAATAATTAATGCAGCTTGATGCAACACTGAGAGATCGGTCGACTCCCTACATACACACACATCTAGACTGACTTTGAAAAAACCTGTTCGAAAGTGACTTCTGTGTGTGAGCTGCGCTTCATACATCACTACACTATTAGACAATGGACCTATTTTCCCTGCAAAATTTCACTTGTGAATCATGTGATTGCACATTGAAGGGATAGTTCACCCAGAAATGAAAATGCCGTCATCACTTACTCACCCTCATGTCGTTTCAAACCCGCAAGACATTCGTTCATCTTCGGAACACAAACGAAGGTCTTTTAGAGATTCATATTTGGATATTAATGTTTGGAGATTCATATTTTGTGGTAAACAAATTTGTGCAAACCAAGAATAATTTTTTTGGGTGAACTATCCCTTTAACTCTCAGCTACAGTATAATCTACATCAAGTATTTGGTCACGCTTTAGATTAGGGTCTAATTCTCTCTCTAAACTAACTATTAACTATGACTTTTGCCTCAAACTCATAATTACCGCTTATTAATAGTATCGGGTAGGATTAAGGAATGTAGAATATGGTCATGCAGAAAAATGCATTTATATGTGCTTTAGAAGTACTAATAAACAGCCAATATCCTAGTACAGATGGTACTCAACCAGAATGAGACTTTTACCGCCGCCGTTCCCGCGGCGGTAAAATTGCGGGGGTGTATTTGCTGGCTTTGACCGCTAAGAGGCGCTACAATCGCAGACTTTGAAAAGTGTCAGTTTATTCTCTCTATTGTGTAATCTGCCGCCGCGCCGCGGCTCATTGAGAGTGATTGAAATGTGGTAAAACAGATCAATTCAAGTTAAACATGTAGTTAAATAAATTCATATAATCACAAGACTGAAATTAAATGTAGGCCTAATACATTTAATAAATAATGAAAACATTTCAACACAAAACATTGCAATAGAAAAATATTAGGCTACATCAATGAGGCTTTGCAAGAGCAACGTCTCATCAGCGGACCGACGGTAACGCAGTGGACAACGCACCAGCACGAGCTTCACGGAGCTTCAAGCGATGCGAGATCGAATCTCTCTAGCTTTGGCTGACAGCGTTAAATGTTTTACCATTCTTGATGCTTAGATGGGTAACTGTTTTTTGAAGTCAAGCGTTTTGTTTAATTATCAATGGCACATTACAACATAAATTTGCTACTTTCCAGTAGAGCCGCTGCACAGACGAGAAAACTGATAAAGGAAGATTATCAGCCGATCGCGTCAGAAAATGAAAATGGAAGCTATCTTTAATCTGCTAAATTATTGTTTTGTGAATCATCCACGAAATTGAGATGACTGACAATTGATACCCGTCATAGCAAAGGAAGAAATTTTTAAAAACAGATCCTGGACATTTCAAGGTTTAAATAAAGTGTCGGGGCAGTTTATTTATTTAAAACAGGGTTGCATCAAGTTAGAGTTTATTAAGTAAGAAACAGAATCTTATTCTTGCAACATTTTAAATCTGTATTGACAAAGAAATTGCAGCTAAATAAACAATTAAAACAGTAGGCTATAGCCTAGTCTACAAAACGAAAATAGTTCAAAGCAACATAAATTAAGATTTTCTTTGCTCTCTCGCGCTGGATCTCTTTTATTTTAGTTTATGTCTCCCTGCACTGCGCGCGCCGGGTCTCTCTCGACATTAAACAAGATTTCAGGGTAAAACCCCATTATACAGCTGATAATACTGATGTCGCTGTGTGTCATCCAGACAAATCACGAAAAAAAAACTGTAACATGATTGAGTCTTGCTTCAAACAGAATGCCTGGTTGAATTCACCGTACAATAAAACGAGGTGGATCGCGAATAAGCGCTCTGTATCTGCGGCTCACTCGCATTCGTTTAGTTGGCAAGAACGCGTTTCGTCGATAGTTCATGTTTAGATAATGCCAGATTGTTGACAAACACACTACTCAAACGTGTTAAAATTCTACAAAACCAGTTGAAACAAATGGATTGAACACTTCAACTGAAAGTGTGTGTGAAACCCCTTTAAATACAATAGCCTACATAAAACTACAATATTTATAATTTAAGGGCCTACATTTGGACACATCGAGAGATTTATCTTTAAAAGTATTTTGCCTTTGCCTGGTCATCAGTCTCACTCTGCATATGAAAGACGGAACATTAACACCTCTGAACCCCCAACCCCCCCACAGGCGATCTGAGCTCGAGACCGACTTAAAACAAAGAGAAGTCGCAATTCATACTTACTTCTAGACATAGCATTAGGCTAGTAAAGTGTTGATAATAAAATAATTTAATTATTTAGGCTACATGTAGGCTAATAGGCTAATATTTCTGTCATAAAAGTTTATTAATAAACATTTAATTATTTCAAGAATTGAAGAAATAAAACGCTACCTCGGTTTGGGCAGCTTTTTCCAAGCAAGCCTAAATACAAACGCATGTTCATTTGTTCAAACGCATGTTCATTTGTTGTCATGAATACAATGTTCAACTCAATGTTAAATTCCACAGGGATCTTTGGATCCTTACAACCAGGGTGCGCGATTTGTGAATTATCTATTTTTTTTTTTTATAGCCTATAAATCTCGAACCACAGTGCTTTGTGCTGCTGCTAAACTAAATAACATTTATATAATATTTATGAACTTAAATGAAACAATATCGCAACATTTCGACAAATAAATTATCTGATCTATTTTTACAATTTAATTCAGGGCGATTTAGCCTAGACTACATTTAATTATAGCGAGATTTTCACCCTTGTCCGTTCATCATTGGGAAGCGCTCACAGCTTTTGAGTAGATCTGCACCTCTCGGTTTCATACGGATTACCTAATCAGATAACATTTATTAAATATTTAGACATTTAAAAGCTTTAGACATAGCCGATTTCTTATCGTGACTGAGCGGAGGAAAGTGGCTTTCGGTTCATTTTTGTGACGCGCAGTTCCCGGAGACATGCAGAGACGACAGATAAACTTTTGAATAAAAGTTTGAATATGAATAGCCTACAAGTTTACAGTTTTGACCGATGTAGGCTAGGCTACTCTACTCTGATCTGTATGACTAAAAAACCACGGAGTAGCCTAAAGGGCCTAAGTTATTTTAGCTGTCTGTCTGTTATGAGAAAAATAAATCCAAATGAACGCGCAGCCGCGTCTGCCGAACACTAATTCAACACGCCAGAATAAACCCCGACTTTAGAACAATGGATAGCGCCACTCGGTGTGGTGTGCCAAAATACTTAATTAAAAACTTCAATATATTTCATTCAAAATAATCTCAAAACGCTTTGTGACATTTTGAAAGCCGTGCATGCATTAAGGCACTGGAACCATGAACTGAAACTGGTTCTGATTTTATTGTTTGTCGTTTAAACGTGCCTGTTGCATATCTTTATTTTATATATTTTAAATGGTCTATTGGTGAAGTAATTTATAGCATTGGTTACTGTGGAGGGAGGGGGGATTAAAATAATTCAGCAGAAGCAGGGATGTTTAGACCAGAAGGAAATCCCCGTCCCCCTGGCAAATCGCACCTTATTAAAACCATGTTTTACAAACTCTATATGAACAAAAAAAAGGCTATCCTTTATAAAAAAAATGTTTTGTTTGTTTGATTGTCTGCATTAATAATAGGCTATGACATGCATTAATAGGCTAATATAAAATGTACAATAAATAATCTTTGTTTGTACGGGATTCGAACCCGCGTCATCCATATGACCGATACGTAAGTTCTACCACTCGGCCATGAATATACTTATTTAAAAACGCCCGGTTTATCCAATCTCTTCCAGAAAAGCGCTCATCATTCGTCTCATTCCTCAGTTGAGTAGTAAACAAATAATCAGCTTCTTTGCACCTAATTTATTTTTGTTCGTTATTTTTGTTATTATTATTATTTTTCTGTCCTAAACAATGTTCTATAGTAGCCTATTTCATCTGTTAATTGACATTAACCCCGCTTACATTTCAAAATACGGCAATAGCGGCTGTTTTGCACAATGTCCCTCTGCGCCACCTGGCGGTCATTTCGCGAATGACTTTGAAATGCGACTGGATTATTTTTACCGCGGTAGTTTCGCCGCGGTGCCTGTCGCGGCGGTAATAGGCATTCTGGTTGAGTACCATCTGTAATATGCATGCTAATAAGCAACTAGTTCATAATGAGAATTGGACCCTAAACTAGTGTTACCGAGTATTTTTTATGCAGGCCTGTTGTAAAAGATGATGTGAAACAAGAGGCTGATACACTGAGATCAATCCATGTGCCCAACTTGAACACATTGCGAAATCTGCATGATGAAATCTTTCATCCTTAAGCGAAATTCCTGATCGCTTGCAATTGAATCGATTCCAATTGAAACGACTGGATTTTGCCCGCAAAAATTTGACCGCACCTTTAGGCTTCTCGTGTGAAAATTAAGCTTTGCTATGCAGCCCAAGAAATCAAATTCACCATCAAAGGCACAGGTGAAAGCGTTTGCGTCATAGGCCCTGTTTACACCCGGTATTAAGATGTGTTTTGGTTGATCGGATCACAAGTAGACGACACAAATGGTGTCTAAAACATTTTGAGCTTGCCCACTTTCAACCACTTTCAGAGGTAGTCAAAAACACATTCGACCGGATTGCTTTCGTAGTGTAAACGCTGCATGTGGTCGAATGCGTTCAAACAGCCACGAAAGACCGTCTACTCTCCGTCTACTGACCTAGCGTCAGAGCCGGACAGTAACGGAGTACATTTACTTGAGTACAGTACTTACAGTAAGTACAATTTTGAGGGATCTCGGAAACCCTCAATTAGTTGTTTCCCTCTCAAACGTGACTGGATTGTGCAGGCGCCACTGATTGGGACAGCCTATCAGCAATCACCTTTCAGGTTCAGGTTCAGAGGTGTGTCAGAACATTGCTATATTGCCTTCTTTGCTGGTTTAGGTTTATTGATTTGATTGATGAAAAAACAGAGAAACTCACATGTACACACAATTGTTAGTTCAAATGTGGGTGCAAAAATCCATTAAAACTCTAGCAGAGGTTTGCCAGAGCGTTGCTATTGTGCTATTGCCTTGTGGGCAAGTGCGAAATGTTAAATAAAGCAACATGGTAAAAAGATGAAAATTACTTGCTTTTACTTTCAATTCCTTTTACATTCTCCAAGGTATTCACATTAACATTTTTCATAACTCCATGTAGGACGTTTCTGTACATAAATGTAAGCACTGTGGCAGTAGTAATGCAATATTTAGAAAATGTACTCTTGTACTCTTGATACTCAAGTACTTTTAAAAACAAGTACTTCAGTACTTTTACTTGAGTAGACATCTGACTGTAGTACTTTTACTTGTACTTGAGTAAAATTTAGCAAGGGGTATCTGTACTTTTACTCTAGTAATGAAGCTGTGTACTCTGTCCGCCTCTGCCTAACGTAAACTTTATGGGAAGCGCTAGCCAGACGGGATTTAAACCAGACGGGGTCTCGGTGCGCATTCATATGTACATTTCGCAAGCTTATTTTGTACATTAGATCGGAAGATCGGAAAAAAACCCATACATTTACCCACTCATAGTCCTTCCCCTTGAAGATATCAGGACAGAAGTTTTATAAAGTGGACAAAAGAGCTGTAAACCAGCTGTAAACAGGTATGTGTCGCCGTTATGATCCGATCAACCAAAACGCATCTTCATACCAGGTGTAAACACGGCCATAATAATAATAAAAAAACACGTGTTCCAATGGCAATTATAATGGCAGTAAATTTAAGAACAACATGAGTGAAACGCCCACCTGTGATGTTCTTGCGGAGTTCGTCATCTGGGTCTTTTATGGCCTCTATGAGCTTGGGGATCCCGTCGGCTTTAATAAGGGCGGCTTTGTTCACCATGTTCTCATAGATGAGGTTCCTGGTGGCGCCGGTCGCGTAGCGCTTCACCTCTTGGTCGTCACTGTTGAACAGCTGCACCAGGAGAGGTATTCCCTGCAATTTGTTCACCTAAAAGAAACAGACGTTCTACTCAAATCGAAGACATTTACACAAATCAGTTGAATGTTTCTTCAGATGAAAAGCAACTGCATACCTGTATCTTTGCGTCTTTATCAGTGTAACACTGATGTTGGATGTAGGCAGCTCCCAACATCTGAAGTTCTGGATCGGGCTGATTAAGATAGCTGATGGCAGAAGGCATGTCCAAGTTGTCGAGTCTATACAAAAAAATTTAACATTTATTTAGTAAATTTGTCCTGTAAAGATGATGATTAGCTGTATATGTTCATACAGGAGGTTTTCTTCAAGGACTTTTCAATTTTACCCAGCTAACAGAGAAGTTTCTCAGAACTTTAGCTAACGTTCTGGCAAGGTTCTCTTAAAGTTATGGACCGATGTTCTTCCAGTGATAATAGAATATTTGTTCAAAGATATCTGATTATTTTTTGTTTTCATCAGAATTTTTATTACTTCTTGTTTCAGAATGTTCAGAACATCATAAAGTAACGTTCCCATTATGTTTGAAGAGTGATACGATGGAAAGTCCCCTTAAATGTTCACATAATTTTTATTTTTTATTTTTTTTTAAACCTGTACATTTGGACGTTCAGACACTTAATGGGAATGTTAGCAAAATATTCTTCGAAGATGTTTTTGTTAGCATGTGAACTTTAGCAATGAGCTCTGGAGATTATGTAGGAAATTTGGGGTTGAATCAGTGTTTCCCAACCATGTTCCCAATTCTTTTACCCATCATTTCTTGTCAATGCTCTTCTCAATGTTTCCAAATATTGTTAAAAAAACCTAACTAGTACTACTTCCATTTTAAGAGTCAGCATTATTTGAAAATGATTTTGCTTAAGAGGACATTCCTCTACGTGTGTTTGTGTGTGCTGGTGCATGTCGCCGGAGTGCTAGGAAGTGTGTGTGTTTTTTTCCCAGGGTGTGTGAAGTATGAGGTGGCTGGACTGGTTTGGGTGTGCCTGCACAACAGACTCGCTCTTCACTTTTTATGCACATATAAGCAGGGCTAGGCAACATCACACACACACACACACACACACACACACACACACACACACACACACACACACACACACACACACACACACACGCTACGTGTGGGTGTACTCAGGCTGTTAAAGCAAAGTATAAATAATTTCTTGCTTCAAAGGTCAGCAATCACTATGGGTAATCACTATAGCTAACAGGCTAATTAGCAAACAGTAATGTGCAGTGTTTGTTGTAAAACAGTGTGGCTCGACTATAGCTATGGTACATAATTCAGGGAATTTTTGACCGACAGTAATAAGGAAGCGTTTGGTAAGACATGTCATTTGTGGTTGGACACATGTTATTTGTGCATTTTAAGCAATTAGGCCTACTTTTAAGTGGCGTTTTACTCTTGTGGTGCTTTACGCTAATGGTGCTAGCATACTACTTTTTCTTACATCTTTAAAGTAATTTAAAAGACAATTTCATGATGTTTTGATACCAGACACCCTTAGTTAATAGTTTTGCTGTTAAATGAGCAGTATATCCAAAACTTTATCTTATCTGGGGTATATATACCGGTATCTCATGACTTTTCTTTTTTAAATAATCCAGAAATTAAATTGGGTAATCATTAACTTGATGGACACAAACCAAAAGATAAGATTGTTCATAATGAAATCGGGTGTTAGCACATAAACTTTATGAGCTTATGTAACATCTGAGTGAAAAAAAACAAAATCGAAATAAAATCATTCAACGTCATTCTACATTAAATTCGGCAAGTTTATACGGTGCTCGGCAACGGTTTAAAAAAAAAAAAAACATCTCTGCTTTGCATTGTTCCTGACAACAACTCAATTCTCAATTCAACTTCAATTCTGAACGAAAAGCAAATTCACCCTATCCCTTTTCCAAATACATGTTATTGATCTTATTGTGAATATATGTTTCATTTTCTAAATACTGTAATTTTTTAATCAAAATGTTGTAACACGATCTTCCTGTGATTCGACAGACTTCTTTCTGGTGACGTATAAAATTTTATTCGCTTAGCTCCACCGCTTTCTTACAATCGACTGCAAGCGTGCATTCAGATCTGCCTCTATTCAATCAACAACTGAAGGATGGAACCACGTCCCGTTTTTTTTCAAGATTAACCATTTTACTCGGATGTACGTCACCATATGGAAGAGAAAATTTGTCACTACTTGCTTCTATAAATTCTTCCTTGCCTTGATTAGGATGTTTCGCTATTTCGCTGGTTTCGATATTTTCAAACACCTAAGGTACGTGTTCTTACCCGTTTAGATTGCCCATGCTTCCCGAAAAATCCATGCCATCAAACACATCCTTGCCTCTCCCAACACTATGCATACTCCTTACGGAGCCGGCACGCGACAGCCTTCCCTGCTGCACCAGCGCCATGTTGCCATGGGAGCCATTGAATCCTGCACTACTGCCGAACATGGCGGATGAGGCACTGCCTGTGCGAACCGTTTGCCGATTGTTGATTCGGTTGATGGTGCGGTGGGCGGGGCCTTTGAAGGAGGATGGCCGGCTGACGTAGACCTCCTGCTCCATGCCTCCTCCGCCGCCAGTGGCGAGCGTCCCGCTGAGGGAGCGTTTCATGACCGGTAGCGTCATGGAGCCGACCTGCTGCTGTCCGCTTTCAAATCCGTTCACTCTAGAGGTGCCGTACATGGACGGACGTGGGAAGGTTTTGGCAGCATAGCTGTCGCTCACGTAAGCCTGTTGTGTATAAGTGGCATCACGTTCGGAAGCTATGCTGCCGTCGCTGTCATCCTGTCCCACCCAAGAAGAAGTAAGCTTGCGTGGTATGGGTGTCATACGCATGGAATGCATCGACAACGTCTCCGGGTCGCCCCCCATTTGGCTGAAGGAACGAGTAATTGCACCGACCTGCTGAAGTTGAACTGGGCCACCGCCAGTTTGGTAACTGCCAGTTTGGATACCGCCAGTTTGGAAACCGCCAGTTCGGAAACCGCCAGTTTGCTGTCCGCCAGTTTGGAAACCGCCAGTTTGGTGTCCGCCAGTTTGGAAACCGCCAGTTTGGAAACCGCCAGTTTGGAAACCGCCAGCTTTGTAACCGCCAGCTTGGTGTCCGCCGTCCACGACCTCTTCCTGGTAAAATGCCCCGCCTCCGCCACCCCCTCCTCCTGCTGTGTAACTCATTTTGGCTCTTGGGGCGAAATCAATGGCAGAGCGGGATGAGAAACCACCACTAGAGTACTGGGATGGACGCTGGGCCTAGTAGAAACAAGAAAATGTTTAATATTGAATATCTTAACGATATCAACTATAGCTATCGATTGATTCAAATGTTATCGAATTACATATGTTGATTAATCAATCAATACAAATTATATTAAAGGGTTGGTTAACCCAAAATTTTTAATTCTGTCATTATTATTTTCCCTCATGTTGTTTCAAACCTGCAAGGCATTCGTTCATCTTCAGAACACAAATGAAGATCGATTTAATGAAATCTAAGTGATTTCTGTTCCTCCATTGACAGTCTAAGCAACTACCACTTTCAAGCCTCAGAAAGGTAGGAAAAGACATCAATAAAGTAATCCATGTGACACCAGGGCATACACATAGAACATTATACATTCCTATTATTCAAATCATGTAAAATTATTATTAGGCTACATAAATTAGGTCTGGGACATGGAACACTTCCTATAACACCTGATGTACTCGCTACATCATAAGAAGAATGGCATCTACGTTAATATTAGTCTCTCTGTTTATCCCGAGGTTTACAGTACTCAGCCGTATCCGGGCCGTATCCAGATCAGATGGTGGACCTGCGCCTAAACAAGACTACAACTTAGCCCTGAAGTGTCATCAGCGACCGTGTCAACTAGACTATCCCCTGCGAAGGCCTCACGACACGACAAATGTTTTTTAGTACTCAAAAATTTCATATGTACAGATGAAAACATTATCAATATGATTTCCGTTCACACGGATCCGCTGTATTATGCATGCCAGACAAGTAATTGGCAGTCACTTTGTTGTCGTGTAATTGAACGACTAGAACGCATTAAAAGTTTTGTGTTTTCAGTTGAAAACGGTGTCGTGTAAATGGCCCCTAAGTTAATAGCAAATGATTTTTTACAACGAAAATGAATCAATCTAAAACTTACTTAAACTGGACAATGACTTTCTTCTGTACAGCCAAAACAATATTTGTTGCATTAATTTCCTATCATCACTGTAAAGCTGCTTTGAAACCATATGGATTGTAAAAAGCGCCATATAAATGATGGTGACTTGACTTGACCTGACTTGAAATTGGTAGATGTGTAGCCTGTCAATGGAGGGACGGAAAGCTCTCAGATTTCATTAAAATATCTTCATTTGTGTTACGAAAATTAACGAATGTATTATGGGTTTGGAACGACATGAGGGTGAGTAACTGAATTAATTTTTGCCTGAACTAACCCTTTAATCACATTGATATTTCTGGAGAAACGTCCCAAAATTCAGATAATTCAGATGTATGATCAGTGCAAAAACATTAGGGTGATATTTTAAGTTTGAATTATTGATGTAATAATCATTCCTTTACACCTTATCCCATCCCTAAACTGAACCATAGCACCAAACCTGTCCCTAACATTACCCGTATCCCACCTCAATAGCAGCAAGAGTGTTTTACAAAACAACATGCTATATTTAAAGACACCTAATATAAAGTGTGACCCATACATAATGCATTTTTAATACTATAAATTGACAGCCCAAATTTAAACATAGTATTACTCAAGAAAATAACTGAAAGTGACGCTTAGAGATTTGTAAGCGTGTGACTTTTCATATGAGGTTGTTGAGTAGAGCTGGCCTGTGAAATATCACACCTAACTAACACAATCTCCATTACTCATTTTCAATATTTGGACAAGATACACGTCCATACAGTCACACACACAAAAAAGATTTCTTTAACTTAGCTCAATGTGTGATATGTCTTTCAAACAAGCAAACAACAATCAAATATTTATGTTTATAAGAGGGAAGAATCTTACCATCATTTGTCTGCTGGAGGACTGGGATTTAGAGCTGAAATTTTGGGGGAAGTTTTGGCTCGTTGAAAATTTTGTCATGGTTGAATAATCCCCAGACTCTAAGAGAAGAAAAATACAGAGAATTTAGAGAAATGTTCATCGGAATGGGAATTTTTGACATAATGGACTAGTTATCCTCCCAGTGAACTTTCTCAATGTGTAATCACATACAAGTTTCTGAACACAAGCGTCACACTGCAGTCTATTTGAATCAAGAAAATAAAACTCATGATCTTAACTGGCCATTAAATTACCCAGTTGGTGTAGACTAAAACTATTTTTTTTTAAAAAACAGCTAAAATGAAACCACAGATCCTCATTATAAAAAGATTGCATTTGATGAGCAATTTTGCCAATTATTTTAGTTTGTTTTGTTTAATAAAAAATAAAAAAAAATTCTCCAAAACAAAAATGTTCAATCAGGTAGCATTGACAAAGAGAATCAGATACACTGTAAAAAAATAATCCTGCAAAAAAAAAAAAAAAAAAAAACGGTAAACTGCTGGCAGCTGTGGTTGCCAGCATCATAACGTAAAAATATGGCATGATTTTTTTTTTCAATTAACAGCTAAATACTGTTTTGTCACCTACAGCTATATGCTGTTAAATTACAGTTTTATACTGTAGCTGACAAAACGGTATTTAGCTGTTAATTTAAAAAAACAGTAACACCGTATTTTTACAGTATGATGCTGGCAACCACAGCTGCCAGTAGTTTACAGTTTTTTTACAGGACTATTTTTTTTACAGTGTAGCCAATTCTCTTTGTCAATGCTACCTGATTGGACATTATTGTTTAATGAAAAGCTTTTGTTTCATAAAATGATCCCCTTGAGCCATGTTTATGACGCATTTGCACGCAAGTTTGTACACAATCATGCATTTTTTTCTTTGATGGAACTTAAACAAACAAATGCGTTTTGATTCACTTCAGTCATGTTTACGATAGCTTTGTATGCAAGTTTTTTTTCTTTAATTGAACAGTTAAACAAACAAATTGGTTGTTTTGTTTAAATTTAGTAGTTTACGACAGCTTTTCGCACACAAGTTTGAATGTAAACATGCATGTCTGCTCCAATGAATCAAACAACTTTGTTTTGTTTCATGTTTTTGACACCAATGTGCATTGTTTGTACGTCTACTTTGTAAACTTGCACAATAGTTCTTTGATAGTTTGTTTGCTTCCTTGTTGTGAGGTTTATGACACCATTGTATGTACGTTCGCATGTCTTGTTTGAATGGATAGCATAACAGTCTGTGTATATTGTTAGCAGTGGGAAATAAGTTACAGACGTTCAAATAAAGCCGAAGATTCATGGCCAGTAAAGTCATCAAGTCTGTAACTTTACAGCTGAGTCAGTGTGCTCATCATATGCCCTTGTTGACGCTGCAAGTACAATGTGAGGCAAACTTATAGAGTTACACAAAATACTGCAGTGCAAGTTTACAACTAACGTTTTTTTTTATTCTGGCTCAGCAACAGACGGGGTTGCATCTATGAGCATGCATGTACATGTGCAGTTTGGGAGTGGTACAAGCGTTTGATGAATGTAGAGTGAGTTGTAGACAACAGCAGCAAAATAGACAGAACCGGTCTGATGACTGGGACACTCCCAATGTCCCTACCCAAAAAAACACACACCCTTTTGCCCTGCCTCGCCCTGCCCTAGTGGATTGCATAGCTGAATTAAACACAAATAACTATAGCAAGTTATTTGCACCAGAAATCTAATTTTTAATGTTCAAAATGCATTGTTTTAAAGGGATAGTTCAATTTAAATTTTAAATTCTGTCATCATATACTCACCCTAAAGTTGTTTCAAACCTGTATGAATTTCTTTCTTCTGCTGAACACAAAGGAAGATATTTTGAAGAATATCGGTACCAAACAGTTACCAGGTCCCATTGACTGCCATAGTAGGAAAAAAGATATACTATGGCAGTCAATGGGACCAGTTAACTGTTTGGTTACTGACATTATTCAAAATATCTTCCTTTGTGTTCAGCAGAAGAAATAACTTCATACATGTTTGAAACAACTTGAGGGTGAGTAAATGACAGAATTTTCATTTTAAAGTGAACTATCCCTTTAAAACAATCCACTTGACTACATCTCTTAAAAAAAAAAAAAAAAAAAAAAAAAAAAACTCGTTTCTCTTAAACTCGTAGCATATGCTTGGTATTCGCCATTGTCAGATCTAGTTCAGACATTCTGAAGACGTCCTCCAGGAAGCCTTGGGCCAGTAACAGGAATATGCAAGGCTGTTCGAACTTGTCAAAATGCAGGTCCTCATAAACCAGGGGTCCGCTGGTTAATGTATCCGCTAAGCACCAGAGGTTAAACCCTGAAAAGAGCTGCGGCAGACCCTCATAAAGCCAGGAATTCAACCACTTTTTGCCCTAACCACTTAAATCAACCAAATGCGTTTGAGTGCATTCAATGCACAGATGTGTAAGGAACTTTGGGTGTATTTACAATTATATAGTTTCACAAGGGTTGTGCACTGAAACAGAGTTAGGCTTTCTACATTGAGAAAGCAAAACATTCTTTGGCTTTTCCGTCATGCCAATTGATATTCACAGCATTATGATTGACGGCACCGAATAACTTCCCTTTTGTGCGATGTTAAGCACTTTTTTGTTTAGCGTGGGTTGGGTTTTTTCAAAGAGCTTTGAAACTTTCACTTAGTCGTGTAACAGGAACTGAGATTACACTTGGACCTTGCTCAACTTGCCCCTGTAAATTATTGACACCAGACCAGAAGTATTGTATTTCTGTCTGCTACATGCAAGCGCCACTTATCGGTCCTTTTTATACAAAACCTTTGCTTAGATCCATTCTAATTGATGCAGAAAAAAAATCATGAATTCAAAACTGTCCCACCCTATTTTATCCCCTTGAAGAACAACGGTGAAAACTAAATCGACCACGCCTGACGTGAATGAACCACCATTTATGACACTGCTTTTTTATTATCAACTGGAACAAAGGTAGCCTACAATCAACTTAGTTTAGCTTACATTTAATTCAACTTAGTTTAGCTTACATTTAATTCAACTTAGTTTAGCTTACATTCAATTCAACTTAGTTTAGCTTACATTCAACTCAACTTAGTTTAGCTTATATTCAACTTAGTCATACTGACATGCATTATGTACAAATGGCGTGTGATGTTTTGTCTTAGTGTGTTATATACAAATAACAGAAATCATGTGACCACAGTTTTGCAACAGGCTGTTTTGTCTCATAAATATTTAATGTTTTGCATACACTGTAAAAATAAGTTGCTGCCTTAATTTTTTAAAAGTACAATCAACTTGGATCTTTAAGTCATTTCAAATGAAATTGCACTAAACTGACTTTGACTCTGACTGATTTGAATCTTGTATAACGTAGCCTATAAAAATTGTTAAAATTTGCTTAACTTATTTTGATGAGTTCAAGCACAGTAAAAACATGTGCTGTCATAACTTATTGATTATATATATATATATATATATATATATATATATATATATATATATATATAGATTGTTTTATTTAATGCCATATCAGCATCTAAGGCTATTTTCATGGCAAAAAATGTAGCCTATTACAAAAATACAAATTATTGATCATATATATATATTTTTTACAGTGTTCTTAAGTGTAAACAACACAGAACATCCTCTGCCTGTGAATCTAATAATAATAATAATAATAATAATAATGCATTTGCTTTTGAAATCAAATCAAGTTCAAAAAATGAAACTTGAAACCCCAAAACTGAATAAAGATTAAATTCAACTCCTGATCATTGTTAAATGAAACCGCATACTGTATAAAAGCACAGCACAAAGTGCAGATGATGAGCAGATTAATAATTCAAAGGCTGTTGTAGCTGTATTACAATGAGATCAAAGCGCGCGCGGACACACCTGAGGCTGCGTAATGTGACGAGGATCCGTTCTGGCGCGGGAGCGTGGATTTCTCCGCCAGTCTCATGGTCACCTGCTGGTGCACGCGATTAAATCTCGCCAGGTCCTTCGCGTGAGACCCGCCATGAGTCCGAACTTGCGCGAGCTCGTTTTCGGACGGGACCGCGTAAGTACTGACGGCCGAATTGGGCTGCAACGCCGTCAGAAAGACGTTCTCCGTGGTCACGCTCACACTCATTGCGAAGCGACGATGGTACCGAGCTGAAAAGTTACAGTCCCACCAGAGAGAGTGGAAAAAGATATATCCCCGCAATAAAGGCGTCTTCGGTTAGTCAGCTTGTGTTTCTCTGCGCTGATGTAGGAACTGTGGGGCGACGCTCGTCTGACGTTTGATCTGAACTCTGAGGCTTTTTCGCAGGTGGGATTTTAAGTGGGCGGGGCTTAGGTGAGTCATCGGTTACCTGAGCCAGGTACACTCATGAACGAACAAAGGGAGGCTTTTCTTTAATAAGGTTTTATTTGAGTAAGTAAAATGGAAATATACGTCCACTTGATATTTTACTAAAATATGTAATATAATTTGGGGAGAGCGGAACACAACCTAACGCGGGGCTATAGGCTACAACACCCTTGTTTTAAATACTTCCACACATGCTAGCATGACGAAACTTAGTGTATTTACTTGTTGCCATATCAACACAATATAGAGAAAAAAATGCGACAAAATTCAGAAATCTTTGGAAGATATCACTGAACATTTCTTTAAACATTGCTAAAGTAACTAAACTCTACTTATGTTAAAAAAAATTAAAATCTCTATTTTTGGTGTTTATTTTAAACTAGACAAATCTGATATTATTTTTTTTATCTTCTAATGTGTTATTTAACAGTTGATATGATTCTTTAATGCTTCCTAGCAGAAGACATTAGCAGGGTTTAAATCCCAGATGTGCAGCTGGGGCATGTTGTAACACATGTGCCTCTGTTAGAACTGCTATTCTATATACTTTTATGAATTCTATTGAGAAAACATGAGAAAAAGGTGAATAAAGACTGAGAGTCAATGTTCAGAAATTATTAATTATTAATGTTGTATAGCTGTTTTCCGGTTCGTTGTCAAACTCCAAAAAAATTTTTAGTAATTAAAAATTCCATTATTTTATATGAAAAAGTTAATAATTGTAATTAATTGAGAAAATATTTTAGTTTGACTTGTTTGTTGTTGTTGATCAGATTTTAAGCTGTCATATGGTCATGTTACAATGTGCTATGGGGCATGTTGTCACATTTCACTTCCATTCTTTTCCATTCTATAGTAGGCTATATCAAGAAAAAAAGTATACACTGTAAAACAAAACCACATAATTGTAGCCTACTAGACATGTGGAAAATTAATGTGGAAAATAAATAAATACTCTGAACCCTAAGTAGATTTACACACACTGAGAAAGTAAAAAAGCGTTAGGTTGTGGCCTGCTCTCCCCTTTATGTGTATAGGCGGCGGCCTATATATATATAATAGCATAACATGGACTGTACACCAAATAGGCTACTACAATTTACTATCAGTATAAATTTGAAAGTATAATTTAATTCAATTTTCAGCTTTTTTGAAATACAAGATTCAACTCTTTTTTTTAAAGTCAGTTTAATGTAATTAAGTTGATATTGCTAAAAATCCAAGTAATGAAATTGAATAATATGAGACGTATTTCGTGAATACAGTATACTTTCATTAGAGTTAATATATGTGATTTTGATTCATTTTTCTAGCATCTTGTCGTCACTGCAGCGATGGTTCGAAAAGAACGCGCTTTGACATGCAGGTGACGTATGTCTCCGTTTCAACAGGTTGTTGTTGTTGTTGTATCGTCGCCTAGCAACGAGAGAAGCCGGAAAACGCGGGAGGTCATGCTGTGTTCCTGTACGAGCATTCTTCTTCATCTAAAACGTAACGAGCCTTTGCTTTCTATGAAACTCACTGCTCAAGCACTAATATAAACTATCAGATGAAAAATAACGATAGGCTATTCCAACTGAATTTTACCAATGGCACGTCGATTTAGCTTTAGATTTGAAATTAGATTTAGATTTAACAAAGAAATTCAATATAATTAGGCTATTTGCAGTTCTGTGTCATTTCGTAACACACACAAAAAAATAATTCAAACATTGAATTATATTTATACTAGGCATTCTTAATGCAGATGGTCATCACAGGAAATGTCATTGGAAATGTCATCAATTATACAAAACAAGCTTCATTTGTAATGTTCTTCACAAAGTTATCAAGCCCATCACTGAGTCACTGTCTGTGATACTAGATTTCTGTCCAGACAGCATTTCCATGCTTGTTCACAAAACTGAATCATGCTAGTTCATATAAGACGACAATATTAAGCAAATATCGAAAGCTGAAAACAAATAGGAAATGCTTGCTTTTATCTTGTACTCACCAATCTTTGTACTCACTCACCAATCAGCAGGATTTAGTGAATAGTTCCTGTGCTGAGAAAATGTCGTTGGGCCGTATATATTTATTGACCTCTCTCACAGTTCGCTTGCTTGATGCATTCTGACAGATGTCACAGAGAGACAAGAAGATATAGAATCGGCAGTGACAACGCCCTTATCACGATTAAAACAGTACACGTGTGTGTATTCATGATCACTATTGTGGTTACCAATCCCTGAATTAAAAAAATGAGGTGTGTGTGTGTGTGTGGTGACAGACATAGTTTTAGAGGAGAGAAACAGACAAAATGGGTGAGTCTGCAGTGCGGATAGGTGTGATGCAGATGTCAGGCAAGGCGTGAGCAGGGTAAAAAAAACTAAAACTAAAAAAAGACAGTTTCACTGAAAAAAAGAAAAGAAAATAATCTGGCCGTTGTTGATGCCAGAATAATTCTGTAAACCTGTATTAAAAATGTTGTTTGGTTTAACTTAAAAAAAGTAAGTTGTTGCCTTCAAATTTTGAGTACATTGAAATAAATCATTTAAGTTACTACAATGAAGGAGATTATTTATCAGAATCTCAAAATATTATGTTATCTAAAACACATTATCTAAGTTGATTTGATGGAAGAAAAAAAGTGATAACAAATCATGAATATATAATATATTCATGATTTATATATATATATATATATATATATATATATATATATATATATATATATATATATATATATATATATATATATATTAGCCTATATATTAAAAAGAAAACCACATGATGAATCATGAAAAGTTCATCACAAGTAGATTTTTTCCACAAACTGATGTAAATACTAATGTATAGATGGTGCACACACACATGCTTGGTTGTTTCAACTCATGTTTGGGTCAAATATGGACAAACCCAACCGTTGGTTTAAGTTAATCTAGGATAATTTAAACAAACAGTTGGGTTTGACCCAAACATGAAACAAACTAGCATTTATTAGAGTGTGATGTAACATAAAACTGACAAGAAAAAGTAGAATCATAAATGTTAAAATTAAAAACCATCAGATCAGGGAATTATTGCTTTTCACTTCATTATTGCTATTTTGTACGTCTAAAACGGTACATTTACTGTAAAGGTACCTCACTGTAAAATGACATGAAATGCAAAGTTAGGTCTATTTAAACTTTCCCCCACATATATAACTTACTATTAACCAATTAACAGGTTTTTACAGTCACATTTTTACAGTCCTTTACAGTTAAAATTACAATATTTTTTTTACAGTGTTTAGGAAACCAGCAAATAAACGTATACTAATCACCAATTTTAAACCTGGCTGACCTTTAAATACATCTACATTTGTATTATCATGTTAGTGTGACAAAGCAAACATACATTATAAATGTCTTGACTGTCACTTTTGTTCAATTTAATGCACTTTTTTTTTTTCTAATGACCCAAACATTTTTACTGGTATTGTAACCAACCAATCAATATATAACCTTATACAACTAAGGTTATATACAACTAATAACCTATATAACTAACCTTCAGTCTGTGAATCACTACCGACATTTGTTAGTTTGGACATAGAGTGAAATATTTTAATTAAAGTCTTCCAATGCTCACGCCATTATTTAATCTCTTATAAGACAGTCAGTGTTTCACTGGGGTGGCATCCGTGACAGTGTAAAGTAAGTACTGAAGTACTGTACGGACAGTAAGTACTGAACTTCTGTGCTATCATGAGTCACTTTGAGAAGTAAATGTGAATATTTAATAGAGATTTCCTCAGGCCAGGGCAGGTGTCGAAGGTGTCATTCAGACAAAGACAGAATCACTTGCCCTTCCCTGAGAAAGCATGTTCAACTTTTCTACCACCTTAATCCGCCAGACGTGGAGTCTGACAACTCTCAAATATGAATATGCCCTGTGAAACGTGTACTGTAGATCAATTATGCTAATATAAACTACTGTCACGAAGCATAAAGACACTATTTGAAATGTAAAGTTTAACAAATCATCTGCCAGTGCCCTTTATATTGGCACCGCGGCCATTATATATTTAAAACAGTAATATACTAAACCTAAACCAATCTTGACAAACTATATAATTTGAAAACTTAATCTCTAGTTTTCATTTTTTGGTGACTGATTTTTAAAATGAATTACAGAGGAGCCGTAATTTATCAATTTGCAACAAGAATATTTTCATACTCCTAAGGCGTGTTCAGACCTTTATTTTGAAATAGTGATGAACATGAAAAATCATGAAAGAATGGTAGAAACCTCAGTTTGTTTTCATGCCAAGAGTTCAAAAGATAGCATCCATTCAATTCTTTTAGAAAAAAAGGTCTGAAAATGTTTTAATATAAAGAAAAAAATAATAGATTCACCATTCGTGGCAGCGAGCTATAATGCACATACGGGATCGTTTTATGTTTCTTAGAGGTTGAATTCATTTCAAAATCTGCCAAACTTCCAATACTACTTCTGAATAGGATTTCTACTTCATAAATTGTATGAAAATTGTAAAAATAATGGTTCAGATCACTCAAACAACATATGGAAATGGAGGCAGCCTCATATGGGCAGTAATGTCAACTAGTGGAAAAGTTTGGTACTGCGCACAAACTAAATTCACTGAAAGCTTCTTTTTTGAGAAATCAACCTAAAATAACGCAACTTGAAACACAACTTGTTCAGATTTTTGCCTTTGATTTTTTTTTGCAGTTTTAGAGTCCACCAGGTTTTGAAAATATATATTTTATATAAAATATGAATAATTACATTTTTAACGGTGTACATTTTCATAAACTCAACTACTATAACTTTTTTTATGTTTAACTTTTTTTTTTTTTAATCTGCCAAATGTCTTCTTAAAAACAAGACCAATCTTACATCTATATTCCAAAGCATTCTTGAATTACAACCATTTAAGTTCGGACTGTGCATTTTCATGTCTATTAGAAAAAAGGGGGGCACTTGATAAGGGGTTCAAATAAAAAGTAAAAGTAGCGTGTACACCGTGGGCTTCTTTGTCATTTTTAAAACCTTTCCTTCCTTTGTAAAGTTATTTATTTGATTATTTTGTTGTTTTGCTTTGGTTTGTTGTGTGCTTTATTATGTGTTGTGTTTCTTTTGTAGTGTGTTTTTTTGTTTTTGCTTTGCTTTGTTGAGTGTTGTATTATGTGTTATTTCATTTTTGCACGCTTGTTTTTTTGTTTTGTGCGTGAGTTTCTGTGTTTTGAGTTTTTTGTTCACTTTGTTTAGCTTTGTTTGTTGTTGTGTGTTGTATTATGTGTTGTTTAGTTTTTTGTTTTATCCTTGCTTTGCTTTGAGTTTTTATTTTTGCTTTTGTTTAATTATGTTTCCTTTGCGTTGATTTAGTTGTTGTTTTTGTATCGTTTTTTTGTTTTATTTCGATTCGTTCTATTTTGTTTTGATTTTGTATTGCTTTGTTGTTGGGTTTTGTGTGTGTGTATTTTTTGAGTTTTTTGTTGTCTTGTCTATTATGTGTTTAGTTTGTGTACTGAGTTTAATTAATGCAATGTTCATTGGGGCCTATGACGACTGCAATGACCAGTTTCTTCAGAACTAACCACAGAATTCCATCACCATCCCAGTTATGGCACGTGATTATTGTAATTGCAATAATCAAAATATTAGATGTTAGACATTTTAAAGAGAACACTTTTTAGGTTCAAGAAATCATGGACAACACAAAAAAAGCTCAAAAAATGAATAATAAATAAATCACAATAAATGCAGATGGTCTATTTTAAGAATTATTAGGATTCACATGTGCACTGCATTTGCAATTGTGATGTACACATTATTGATTGAAACGTCTGACAAAGAGTTGTCCGTTTTGCTGTGGAGACTATATTAAATTTGTTTTTATCAAAGACATTGAGCACAGATTATATGGCAGTGTCTAGAAGATCAAACACAAAACTACTAGGCCAGAGATCTTAGACAGAGATAACCATTTTTATGAACTTGAATGATGTGAACCATATTAACAATGTGCCATAACGACAAAAGCAGCAAATATACATTAAACACCCTTTGAACAGGCTTAGCTTAGCAGCGTTTATATCGACTAATTACAAAGGGAATGTTGAATGAAGCCAAAGTAGAAAGTAATCGTTTGGAAACTAAGGTAAATATTGGCAAGTACAGTTGCGTCACCATTTTAATATTCCCCATTAAAAAAACAACATTATGTAGACAATTGAAACTTCCTAATACTCACATAACATCTTTTTTTTTTTCTCCAATGAGATTTATTAGATAACAATAATTATCGACACACACCTAGCTTGGGGTGTTTCATCAGAGATTTAACCTGAAATGAATTCTCAATAACTATGCGTGTTTAATAAGTTTCACTGGGTGTGGTTATGTTCAAGTGCAAATAAAACACAATAAAAATACATTGTGGTAGCCTATCATTACATATAATAACAACGTTGATGATCTTGAGGCAAAATTGCCATATCTTTAAATTACAATATTTATCAATGAATAAATTACACAGATACCATCAGGTTCCCGCTCATCGCTGTGACAGTGAATGTCGTGGAAAATTATAAGCATATTAATCACAGTGAAGAAATCTCAAAGCATGACATTTTTGGTGAGGGCTTCATAACATTTGAATGACTCATACTTAGTTACTGTCACTACAGTACGGCATTTGGCACAGTATGACATTTCCGGCCAATGACATCCAGAGAACTGGAACAGTGAGTAGACGACGATTGAGACATCAAGTTCACTTGATTCTGTGAAAAAAGGAAACACAGGGAGGGGTTTCCAGAATGGGAAGGGGGGTGAATGTGTGTGTGCTTTAAAAATGAATGTATTTCTATATAAATATATATACATATATATTTATATATATAAATGTATTTCACAGAACAAATAAAGTCATGGGCCTTTGAAAGACTAAATAAAGCTTAAAGGGTTAGTTCACCCAAAAATGAAAATAATGTCATTAATGACTCACCCTCATGTCGTTCTAAGCCCGTAAGACCTCCGTTCATCTTCGGAACACAGTTTAAGATATTTTAGATTTAGTCCGAGAGATTTCTGTCCCTCCATTGAAACTGTATATACAGTATACTGTCCATGTCCATAAAGGTAATAAAAACATCATCAAAGTAGTCCATGTGACATCAGTGGGTTAGTTAGAAGTTTTTGAAGCATCGAAAATACTTTTTGGTCCAAAAATAACACAAAATAAGACTTTATTCAGCATTGTATTCTCTCCCGGGTCTGTTGTCAATCCTTCACAGTTACGCTGATGGCGTAAGACGCTGATGACGTGTTATCTGGTGCGCCCGAGCTTCATTTATAGACTGAGGGAGACGCACGCTGTAAAAGTGTCTCATCCGCGACATGCACATTTACGCACCATTAAAAAAATGATATCCACGCAAACAATGTAGAATAGCTTGAATATAGCGTGCGTCTCCCTCAGACTGTAAACGAAGCTCGGGCGCACCAGATAACACGTCATCAGCGTCTTCCGTCAGCAGCGTCACTGCGGAGTCCTGAACGCAGATTCACAACAGACCCGGGAGAGAATACAATGCTGAATAAAGTCTTATTTTGTGTTATTTTTGGACCAAAAAGTATTGTCGATGCTTCAAAAACTTCTAACTAACCCACTGATGTCACATGGACTACTGTGATGATGTTTTTATTACCTTTATGGACATGGACAGTATACTGTATATACAGTTTCAATGGACGGACAGAAAGCTCTCGGACTAAATCTAAAATATCTTAAACTGTGTTCCGAAGATGAGCGGAGGTCTTACGGGCTTAGAACGACATGAGGGTGAGTCATTAATGACATTATTTTCATTTTTGGGTGAACTAACCCTTTAATGTTTAATTTGTCTATTAGGTTGGCTGCATACAGTAGGCTTTGATATTGATTCTGGATAATGCTTTTATGTAACATTTACTTTCTTCCACGGAACAATGGAGATATGACTGATGGTAATTTAATCCAGTCAAGCTGTCTCATGTTTTCATTGGGAAGAGCAGGCACTATGACAGTGGTATGTGCTACTTTAATCAGATGACATTATAATAAATGCCTTTAATTTTACGTGATCCCAATAGTCCTGTCTATTTAAAATACCTTAATTTTGTTATGTATGTGTGAGTTTGTTTGACTGTCTACTGACGCCATCTAGAGGCTTTATCCAGACTCTCAAGTTTAGTTCTCTATTTCAAAATATGCCTACTTGATTATTTAGATATCATTACAACATACCAGAATATCAGCACAAACGATAAAAAAGGTGACGGAAAATTTAATACAAATATTGTGCCAATAATAAAGGCTAATATATTACAAGATATTGCGCAAAATAAGTAATTAGTGCATATGGAGAAACAAGTAATATATATATATATATATATATATATATATATATGTATGTGTAAAAAAATACCAATGGCATAAAATAAAATAACAGTGCAAAGTAAACTAAGAATATATAATATATAGCCTATAATATATAGACTAATATAATGCGATATTGCGCAAAATAAGTAAAATAACAATAGTGCATATGGAGAAATAAGTAATATAAAAAAATACAATAGCATAATATAAAATAGGCTAACCGTGCAGAGTACACTAAGAATATATAATATAATATACCATAATAGCCTATTATTTAGCATAGCATAATACAATATAATATACGATTATTAGATATTGTGCAAAAGAAGTAAAAACAAAACAGTGCATATGGAGAAACAAGCAATATTAAAAATTAAAATAGTCTACCAACAATGAAATAACAGTGCAGAGTTAACTAAAAACGAAGGGATCAACGAATAATCCAACGAAAAAAAGTTTTAAACCAATTATTCACAATTCTTTCTGAATATTTTTCGCAATTCAGAGTTTCTGTTGGTAATGCTTTATAACCGTTTTGCTATCTTCTTTTTTTATCACCCCGCGTTAACATTTTCATATAAAAAGTATCTATTTATGCTTATTTAACAACATAGATATGTAACCTCTCTCTGTTATTGTTTTCTTTCTTTTCTTGTTTCCTTTGCATAATGTATTATCCCGGAAATAGACCATGTGACTCGAGCTGAGCCAATGAGAATCGCCGCAGCTCAGCTCAGGTCACCTGAACACAAAACACTAACTTTCTGTCACATGACTCGTGTTTTGACAGTTTCAGCGCATTTCTCGTGTAGAGCGACACACACACACCTGCAGTCGGACACTACACGACTGAAGCGACAGCAGCATGGCTCGCCCCGGCACACACTCTGCTCGTCTGCGGGTCTGGCTCTTGCTGGTGGCGGTGGGTCTCACAGTGGAGCCGGTGTGCGGAGTCTGGCCGCTGCCGCAGAGCATCCATCAGTCCCCGGACAGATACAGTCTGAGTCCGCAGCTCTTCTCCTTCACTTACGGAAAGGACTCGGCAGCTCAGACTGGATGCTCCGTCCTGGATGCTGCTTTCAACAGATACTTCTCCATCATATTCCCCGACTTTACAAAAGGACCAGGTTGGTTTAAAGGATAATTCCGGTATTTAACACCTTGAGTCTATATTGTAGTTTGTTTTGGATGAACAAGAGTGGTGGACAACATTTTTTTGACAATGGTTCCTCTCTCGAGTTTTTGACTATAAAAGAATTGGCCATGGACCCATTTAACATTGGAGTCAATGTGCATGTCCGAAAATGTCATTAAAACTGCCAATAATGTTTGTTTACAAAACTGTGCAACTCACCGAGTGATTAGTGGTGTTCGTTGATGTTCCAGAAACAAAAAGTGTTGCGAAATACAGTTTCTGTCGTGTTTTATTCGTCATTTTGTAAGTTACAGGGTTGTGAAGTGTCTGAAAAAATAGTTCCACTATAGCAAAATAAACGGCTTGGAATCATATATTGCGACGATATATTGTTTATAATCATCAACGAACACCACTAACCACTCGGTGAGTTGCACAGTTTTGTAAACGAACATTATTGGCTGTTTTAATGACATTTTCGGACATGCCCATTGACTCCAATGTTAAATGGGTCCATGGCCAATTCTTTTATAGTCAAAAACTCGAGAGAGGAACCATTGTCAAAAAAATGTTGTCCACCACTCTTGTTCATCCAAAACAAACAAAGTTCATTAAAACTTTACATACACACTCTGGGGACATCAGAGACTTACTGTATTTTACATCTTGTGAAAAGGTCATTATACCTCCCCTTTAAAGTAACGCTTTTTAACTGGGTTCAGACAGCGTGTGTGCGCCTAAATAGCTCTTCATAGTCAAATGAAATAATTTTGCAATGCTGAATAATGTGTGTTAATATGTTGATGTTTCTTTGAGCAGAAAACGGGCTTCGCTACTGGTCGGAGTCAATACCCTTTGTGGTGTCGGTGAGTGTCAAAAGCAGAGGATGTGACGGCTACCCTGACGAAGATTCAGATGAGAGCTGTGAGTGTTTCCTGATCACGTGACCTTGAGATGGAACCCCTGCTGACCTTTGACCTTTTATTTACTCTGATGATTTGTGAGAAAGTCTGCTATATTAGAAGGTGTAATCACACTGTCCAGTTTCAAAATTTGTGCCATATTATAAAGCATATGTAATATGCTAAGACATTCTTAAAGGATAATTCCGGTATTTAACACCTTGAGTCTATATTGTAGTTTGTTTTGGATGAACAAGAGTGGTGGACAACATTTTTTTGACAATGGTTCCTCTCTCGAGTTTTTGACTGTAAAAGAATTGGCCATGGACGCATTTAACATTGGAGTCAATGGGCATGTCCGAAAATGTCATTAAAACAGCCAATAATGTTCGTTTACAAAACTGTTAAACTCACCGAGTGATTAGTGGTGTTAGTTGATGTTCCAGAAACAAAAAGTGTTGCGAAATACAGTTTATGTCGTGTTTTATTCGTCATTTTGTAAAATCCCATTGAATTCTGTTGAAGGACTGAGTGCTCGTTCATATAAATGCGCTACCGGAAACGGAAAGGGGGCTGTTTACATTTGGTCGATGTAGTCTTTTTGCTCGCTTCTGTTTCTCATAATAAGGGTAGCGAGCAGAGCAACTGTGCTCCGGGAGAGTAAGCGAAATAAACAAACAAAACCTTGAAAATATTGAAAGACGTGACCACTGACCAGTGCAATATGAAGTTGAACTCGACTGTGACCGTGAGTGTCCCGTGAGACATAAACATCGGTTATCGCCATCAAGTGGTCGGGAGTGTGCTAACGCTTCAGATTCAAATATTGAGCGGAAGTTACACGGTTGTGAAGTGTCTGAAAAAATAGTTCCACTATAGCAAAATAAACGGATTGGAATCATATATTGCGACGATATATTGTTTATAATCATCAACGAACACCACTAACCACTCGGTGAGTTTAACAGTTTTGTAAACGAACATTATTGGCTGTTTTAATGACATTTTCGGACATGCCCATTGACTCCAATGTTAAATGGGTCCATGGCCAATTCTATTATAGTCAAAAACTCGAGAGAGGAACCATTGTCAAAAAAATGTTGTCCACCACTCTTGTTCATCCAAAACAAACTACAATATAGACTCAAGGTGTTAAATACCGGAATTATCCTTTAACATGTTTTTGTTGCTGCAGATAAGCTGAGTGTTGCTGATGGCCAGGCTGTTCTGAGATCAGCGACTGTATGGGGTTCTCTGAGAGGTGTGACTCATCTTGCATTTTATGCTGATTGATTTTTCCATTTGTGCATAATTCTTAGCTTGACAGCACTAACTAAATATTTGTCTTTTTCAACTTCTGAAACCTGAAAATCAGGTCTGGAGTCTTTCAGTCAGCTTGTGTACCAGGATGATTATGGCTCTGTAAGTTTTGTGTGACGGTATTTAGTCATGTGATTGTCACGGTGTATTCGCATGTTAAATATGTTCTTTTAATCGTCTTTTCCATGCAGTATTTTCTCAACAAGACAGAGATTGTAGACTTCCCACGGTTTGCATTTAGAGGACTTTTACTGGACACTTCAAGGCATTATTTACCCCTCCATGCTATTTTGAAGACCCTGGTATGTATTTACTGGTCATTATAAATTGTATTTAATGTTTTTTTTTTTACTATTATACACTATAGCATTCAAAGGTTTGGGGTCGGTAAGATTTAAAAAAAAAACGTGTTTGAAAGAAGTCTCTTATGCTCACAAAGGCTGCATAATTTATTTGATCAAAAACACAGTAATGATATAAAATAGTATTACAATTTCAAATAAGCGTTTCTATTTTAATATATTTTAAAATGTAATTTATTCCTGTGATCAAAGCTGAATTACTCCAGTCTTCGGTGTCACATGATCCTTCAAAAATCAGTCTAATGTGATGATTTGCTGCTCAAGAATTTTTATTATTATTATAATGATGAAAAAGACGGCTTTGCTGGGCTTGTTGCTTTAGTAAATGCCGTGTTTTACAGTGGATTTAGAACAGCTAAGGGGCGTTGTTAGGCACGACGCGGAGCGTTTTATAAAACGTTTTTTATAAAACGCTTACTACTTAAAAATATTCATTTTAATATTTATTTTATTAATAAAATAAACACCAGCAACAACAAAAATATAACGTTATAACACATTTATTCCTCCGCCAAGCAATGTAGTTCCAGAGAGGTTGCTAAGCAACATGCAGCAACAAAGAATCACAAACGGCAGTTGCGCAAAGAATTAACCAATCAGAATCAAGGACTGGAACTATCCGTTTTATAATTCAATAGAAACTTTTGTAACATAATAAATGTCTTTACTGTCGCTTCTGATCAATTTAATTCCTTGCTGAATTAATGTTTTAAGTATTGTGAAATAAATAAATTGAATTAAAATGTTCCTTAGGATGCTATGGCTTACAGTAAATTCAACGTCTTTCACTGGCACATCGTGGATGATCCTTCTTTTCCGTATCAGAGCCGCACCTTTCCTGACCTCAGTAAGAAGGTAAAGGGACTGTAATTGTCGTTTAAGTTTTTTTTTTTGGTTTGAGTTTTTCATCTAACTTTATTTTATTTTAGCTTTATTTTAATTAACAAGTGATTTTTTTTAATGAGTTTTAGTTTCCAATAACAACACTGGCATATCTTTTTCTTCTAGGGAGCTTTTCATCCGTTCACTCATATCTACACGCAGTCAGATGTGATGAGAGTTATTGAACACGCGAGAATGAGAGGCATTAGAGTCGTACCTGAGTTTGACTCGCCTGGACACACTCAGTCATGGGGGAAAGGTACACACACACACACACACACACACACACACACACACACACACACACACACACACACACACACACACACACACACACACACACACACACACACACACACACACACACTCAGTGTTGGGGAAAGTTACTTTTAAAAGTTATGTCTTACAATATTGTGTTACTCTCTATAAAAGTAACTAATGCTGTTACTTAGTTACTTTTCATGGATAGTAATGTGTTGCGTTACTTTTTCTCATCTGGGATGGGCTTGCTTTAGCCCATTGGTTTTTTTAATAATAAAAAAGTTATATTTTTGGCAAAAGTTAATAACCTTTCACACCTAAAGTGAACTGCATAATAACTGCAAAATCACACCTGAACAGTAGAGGGCGCCGCTCAAGCAAACCTTTGAGCTGTGGTGCCGTTCTGGATTGCAGAAGAATAAGATGGAGAAGAAAATTAAACACAAATGTGATGTTCGCAGCAAAGACATTGGTTAATAAAGTGAGATTAAATACATAAAGTAGACTATTTGTGTTAATTAGCATATTTCATTATTGCAGCTTTGCGTAATATTCTGAGTTTCCATTTAGCTGTTTTAATAGTTTTGAGGAATACTAAATATGTTTTTGTGCAAGTGAGATGAGTAAATACCTGCTCGCATTTAGTCTAAAACTGCAATAACATCATGTTTGCTCGGCACTTACTCCCGATTCCTCTCAACATGCGGACAGGAGAGCTGTCAGTCAATACATGGGAAAACAAAGTAACTTGTGTTACTTGTGAAAAAGTAACTCCGATATTTTGTTGTAAATTTAAAAGTAATGCGTTACTTTACTAGTTACTTGAAAAAAGTAATCTGATTACACAACTCGCGTTGCTTGTTATGCGTTACGACCAACACTGCACACATCTAAAACATTTAAAAATAATAATTGTAAAGAATTAGGGTTGTCACAGTACCAAAATGTCAGTATTCGGGACCAATATCCGGCACTAATTTCGGTACCTGAGCAAAGAACGTATCACAGTCAGTCATCGCAGTTTCCGATTCAATTGCGAGTTTAAATGCGGTTGTCAATCCATAAACTTTGCAGCGTACTGAGCAGCATGAAAAACTAAACTTGTATTCAGATTGTGAATGGGTAATAAACAGAAACCAAGAGAAGAGCGGGTTTAAAGGTCCTGTTCTTCGTGATCCCGTTTTTTAAACTTTAGCTAGTATGTAATGTTGCTGTGAGAGCATAAATAATACCTGTAAAATTATAAAGCTCAAAGTTCAATGCCAAGCGAGATATTTGATTTAAAGGGCACCTATTATGACATTTAAAATGTTCCTAATGTTGTTTAGGGAGTCCCCAACAACAGTTTTACATGCATGCAATGTCAAAAAACACTTTTGTTTTCGTATAATATGCATTTATTTTTACCTGATTTGCTCACCGACTCCCAAATGATTCGTTCAACGACTCGTTTTTTCAAACCCCTCCTTTGCACGACGCTAATCTGCGATTGGTCAGATGACCAGCAGTGTTTACAGAGATAATACTTATTGTTTAACACGGAGTACAATGATGCTTTTATCAATTAAATCGTGTTATAATAATGATTATAGTCCACTGCTTTGTAGTTTGTAGTAAAAAACTAAAAATTAGATAAATAATTTAATGTTACATTAGCGAGCATAGCCCAGAGTTCATATTGTAAAAGCACAATCAGTCTTTGTTTGCGTTTGCCCGATGCATAAACATAACGTTTTTACAACAAAAAAAATGCAGTTACGTTACTACGAGGTATTACTCTATTCTTTAAGACGACTCCGAAAACAACGACAAACACTTCACATATCTCAATACAATTGTCATTGAAGACCTAGAAGCTAAACGGTGCTTACACAACAAACAAAATAATTATTAAGCATGCTACATAAAACATAAAAGCAACAATTATTAATAACACTTACAGGCTGTGATACGGAGGAGGAAGCTGATGCAAATACACTTGGAACTGAACCTTCCTTCAATATCAGCCGGCTCGCGAATCCAAGTTTGATTGCATTTAAAAAGCAATCGTCTTCAAAATGGCGCGAACAAAGCACAAGGCTCGGACTATACTTCTGTGGTATAGTTGTATATATGAATTGTAGCCACTTAGTCTTCAAATGCTCCTCCTTGGGCAGATGAAAAAAGTTGGCTTTTGAGTCGCACTTCAGAACACAGCGTCTCGTCTGTTTTCAAGTTTCCCTGCTGGTCTTGGAGCGCAATAAGTGGGCGTATCGTATTCAAATAACTTGACAAGTTGACGTCATCTAGTCAGAGAAAAAGCTTCGGTCTTCTAACGATTCATAAAAATGACTCCGAGTCGACTCTTACTTTTGAAAGACAATAACTTTATATACGGTGCACTTTCATATTTCAAACTTTGCAGGATGTTTTTGTTCACTTAGATCTATGTTACACACTACATGAAAGGTAAATTTCAAAATTCCATAATAGGTGCCCTTTAACAGAAGTCCCTTTTTAAAGCCAGCGAATGGCCGGTTCGGACTACATCCTCTACTTCCTACTTTAATGACGTCGCTAGAACAGTTTTTTGACTAACCTTCGCACACAGGAATACACAAAAGGGGGCGTGGTCTTGTCGCGCTCCTACAGAGAAGAGGAAGAGTTGCGTTTGTAGAGTGTGTTTGTCGTCATGTCGTCGAGACGCTGTTATTTTCATCCCGGAGTCAAATCACCTTTGTTTGGCCATGTTTAGAATAACACTGAGCGCATGCATCTCCACGTTACGGTCAGAGGCGTGACCTTTCCGGGCAACGTGCGCTAATCTGCTGTCCAATCACAACACAGGAACCGCTGGCACAATCAGAACTCGTTACGTATTTCTGAAGGAGGGACTTCATAGAACAAGGAAGTCATCAGCCCGTTTTTAGGACAGTGAAAACAGCGGTATACACACTCTAAAAAATGCTGGGTTGTTTCAACCCAATGTTGGGTCAAATATGGACAAACCCAAATGTTGGGTTAAAAATGTAATGTAAAAATTTTACCCAATGGCTGGGTTTGTCCATATTTGACCCAAAATGGGTTGAAACAACCCAGCATTTTTTAGAGTGTAGATTTTGTGAAAAATACTGCGTTTTTTTACACGCGAAACATGAACACATGTTATATTACACACTGTAAACACAATCAAAGCTTCAAAAACACAGGAAAAACGGGACCTTTAAGCAGATTCTGACTGACTAGCACCTCTGATAGGCCTTTGCGTTCATGCGCTCAACAGATATGATTTTCATTGGCTACAATGCTCAACGCTTGTAAAAACATGCTTTAGATAGAACCTATCACTTGGTACCTAATATGCCCGGTACTGCAGACATGCGGGTTCAGTCAACTCTCTTTTTATTTAAAAACACTACAACGAATAACAATGCTTGTGCTTTATTATCAGGACAGCCAGACCTCTTGACACCTTGTTACAAGGGAGATGTGCCCTCTGGTTCATTTGGACCCGTCGATCCAACGGTAGACACCACTTATACGTTCATGGAACGCCTTTTGAAAGAAGTGAAATATGTGTTTCCTGACTCGTATGTTCACTTAGGAGGGGACGAGGTCAGTTTTTCCTGCTGGTAAGCACCTTTGACATGTTTTGGGCGCCTGCATTTGCATAAAAGGTGGATTTTTTTTTTTTTTTTTTTTTTTTTTTAAAGATTTTAACTGTTAATCTCTCAAACAGGCAGTCCAATCCCAATGTGCGAAAGTTTATGGGAAAGATGGGCTTCGGGAAGGATTTTACCAAACTGGAATCATTCTATATGGAGAGGTGAGTAGAATTGTGGGTGTTTCATATTTCAAAAACTACATCGGTCAAATTATTATTCTTTTTTTTTGTCATGCTCATCAAAAATATGGTAAAAACCGTAATATTGTGAAATATTTGAAATGTATAAGTACTGTTTTCAATTTGAATATATGCTAAAATTTTCAGTGTCACATGATCCTTCAGAAATCTTTCGAATATGATGATTTGCTGTTGAAAACTGTTGTGCTGGAAACCATAATGCAAAGTTAATAAGAGCAACATTTATTTCAAATAGAAATATTTTGTAACATTCGAAATGTTTACTGTCACTTTTGATCAATTTAATGCGTCCTTGCTGAATAACTTTTGAAAAGTAGTGCACATATACCAGGATACAGCTACTTATTCTTTATTATTAATAATTGTCTCGTTTTAGAATAACAGCATCACCTGTTGGCTGCTTTTCCTTCAACTGATCCTTTTATAAATAATTGGAAATATATATATTTAAAACATTAAATAATTTGATGAATATTTCAAGTTTAATTTTGACAAGTTTAATCCCAGATTCTAAAATTAATATTTTTAATATTGTGTTTGAAATCATAAAAAAAACTGATATAAGCACACTTGTGACGCTGCATTGATTCAATTCTGTTTCAATGTTTAGTATATACATTTTCTTGTGATCAAATTATGAACAAACTGTTTATTATACAGATTTACTGCATAAACATAAGAAATAGAGCATTCGTGAACGCAGTGTCTATGGTTTTTCTATGTCTTTATGTCTCTCTTTATGCTCTTCTTTAGTATAATGAACATGACTGCCGCTCTCAACAAAACCTCCATTGTCTGGCAGGACGTGTTTGACTACCGTGAGCGGGTGAGTAGGACTACACTGGCCGCTTTCAGACCTCACAAAGCAGTTTAACTGGAACGAGACGCTTCTCTTCTAGCCCAGAGCCAAGTACGTGGTGGAGGTGTGGAAGCAGGGATGTTACCTGTGCGAGATGCGCCGGGTGACTAAAGCAGGGTTAAAGGTCATCCTGGCGGCTCCTTTCTACCTCGACCTGCCGATACCCACTCACGGCTGGGCCCGCTACTACACCGTGCGGCCGCTAGCCTTTAGGGGTCAGAACATGAGTGCAAAACACTAACAAGTACAAGAGATTGCAGTGCTGTGTCTCAGTGCAGTGATACTTTTACTAACATTTGAATTCAGTCCAGTGTGAACGTGTGTGTGGACTTTATCTGTTATTTTATTAGTATTTATACACTATTATAGTTTGTATTCATCATTTTATTTTTAGATTCAGCTTTAATTGAAATGAACTTCAAATACATTTTTAATAGAGTAGGTTTAGTTAACAGTATAACAACACTGGACTTTCTATTTTGGTCTTTTCAATAGGAATTGCATCAAATACTTAGTAAATTAATATTTTAAGAGAAACATGGGAATGTAACATCTCCCTCTTGCCCAGAGTGCTGCATGAAATCCTGTCGTTACAATCGTTGCAAAGCACTTTCTTACCAGAAGGTGTCGACCACGAGTCGACTTTTGAGGTGAAACATGTCTGTGTACACGTAACACAAGACCAGCCTCCCAGAATATATAAAGCAAAATGAAACAAAGTATGTTTTATTTGTCAGAACTGTGAGCTCTGGTGTTTGTTTTTTTTGGACTTTTGGAGTTTGAGTCTAGCTTGCAACATTTTTTAAATCTTCACCCCATCATTTCCTGTCCTCGCATCACAATACTCTCCATAAAAGTGATAAAAGCCCAAAATTTTGCATTTTTGCACACACACACACACACACACACACACACACACACACACACACACACACACACACACACACACACACACACACACACACACGTCAGAACTGTGGTTTAGTGGTTGAGACGTTGAGCTCTGGTGCTTTTTTGTAGTTTTGTAGTTTAAATCTCGTTTCCACCTCTTCACCCCATCATTTCCTGTCCTCGCTTCACAGTACGCTCCATAAAATTGGTAAAAGCCCCAAAATGTTGCATTTATGCACAAAATAACTTGTTTTTTCATGTCAGAACTGTGGATTAGTGGTTCATTTCCTGTCCTCGCTTCACAATTCGCACCAATAAAATTTGTACAAGTTTAAAAAAATGTGCTTTTTTTTTTTGTACGTCAGACCTGTGGATTAGTGTTTAAGACGTTGAGTTCTGGTGCTTTTTTGGGCTTTTTGATTTGGAGTCTAGCTTGCAACATTTTTTTAAATCTCGTTTCCACCTCCACCCCCTCATTTCCTATCCTCGCTCCACAATAAGATCAATCAAACTGGTAAAAGCTGATGTCAGAACTGTGGATAAGTGGCAAAAATTTTTTTTGTATTCATGCAGATTGATAAAGCAGAGGTTATTGATCAATCCAAAGAGGCAGATGAAGTGCGAAGAGTGCAATGCGTGTGACCCAGTGTTTCCTGTCTGTGCACTGTCTCAGATTCCACAGGACACGGTTCTGGAGATCTGGAAGGGTAAAGGTTACCAGGCTGAACTGAGCAGGATGACCAAGGCCGGGCACAGGGTTCTGCTCTCTGCCCCCTGGTACATCAACCACATCAGCTACGGCCAGGACTGGCGTATTTCCTACGCAGTGCAGCCCCAGAATTTCTCCGGTGTGTGGAGCAGCACGTTAGGCTGGGCTCAATATTTAATATGAAATCGAAAAGCAAACGGGAGATTAATAAGAACCTGATGCCGTTTCCTTGCTCAGATACAGTTGATTCTAATTCATGGGCTGGTGGTTAAGTTAATTTAATAAATTCAGTATACAGATTTAGTCAGTTAGCTCTAATTAATTACACTAAACTATTCTAATTAATAACTATTTCACTTTTAATATAATAACTATTTTGTTTGCTTTGTTGTGGTTTGTAGTGCAGTGCTGGTGTATTTTCAGTGTGTATCTGGTTAAATTTGTGTATATTCTTCCATGTTTTAGACACAAGAGCAAATTAAATCGTTTTTTCTTTTCTTTTTAACTTTAATTTTTAGTATTTTTAGTGCTTAAGCCACTTTATCTGGTCTTATTTTCAGGTAGTTGCCCATGCAGCATTTATATATATATGTATATATATATATATATATATATATATATATATATTTTTTTTTTTTTTTTTTTTTACTTGTTATAGTGGTTAGGTTCCAAAATAAGGTTTTCACGGTGATGCCATATGATAGAACCTAATTTTTTTTTTGTGTGTATTTGATTCAATTTGTGCATTTTTTTTTCTATGGTTTTAGGGACAGAAGAGCAAAAGAAGTTGGTGATCGGCGGAGAGGTCGCCATGTGGGGGGAATATGTCGACGCCACCAATCTGAGCCCACGTCTGTGGTATGACACAAATACACTGACAAGATCATTAATGATATTATTATGATTGTTGCATTTTCCACATCTTCGTGATTGTGTTTGTGAAGGCCGAGAGCCTGCGCCGCAGCTGAGAGGTTGTGGAGCGATGAAGAAAAAACGTTGAACGCAGATCTGGCCTTTCCTCGTCTGGAAGAGTTTCGCTGTGAACTTCTAAGGTATTGAAATAGATTCTTTATCAACCTCTATTAGTCACACTGTACACATACACAATTCATAATATTAACCCTATAAAACCTACTGTGTGACTTTTTGGCTGTATAAACATCATAAACTGCACCAAATTGCATATTTTTGCTCAGTTTGTGCCTCTGAATAAAATGAATGTTTCTTTCCTCCTCGAACACGAGCTCCATATTCATATCCATAACTATACCATGCTAGTGTATAAAAGCCTGACATATCAAATATGATACTCAACTAAAACACACATGCAACTTTAATTTTGAATTTTATTTTAAATATGTTACATTTAAAACATTTCTGACTATTATTTCATACATCAGGCTTTATTAAAGTGAATTATTTCATATTTTCAGTGAGTTTTAAGTGATGAAAGTGACTGAGTTGTTTGTGTTTCTGCAGGCGGGGGATTCTGGCGGAGCCTCTGTATGTCGGCCACTGTAAGCATGAGTACAACGGGCTGTAAGTTCATCGACGAGCCACTAAAACTGAAGAGGGATTCGTTCATGCACTGGAATATTGCTTCTGAATTTGCACAATATTTTTTTATGATCATGCAAACTGACTTTTGCTAAAGAAAATGTACATTTTATTAATAAAGACCTCTGCAAGAATGATTTGCAAGTTGATCTTCTTTCTTAATAATGTATTTATCCTTAAATGCAACGGCCCCCAAAAAGCATTTTGGACACTAAAGTCGCACTTGTATAAATGTTGGTAATAAATTAATAACTGTATGATATCGAAACATTGTCATAGTGCAGATGTAAAATTCAAAACTCTACTTAACCAAGGTTATTATTGTTACTGACTTTCCAAATTTGGAGAGTGGGGTGAGTTGAGCCACTTTTTCCTTGAGGCGTCTTTAAGGCATGGCAGCAATGCGTCCAACTAAAATATGCCATTCGTTTCAGGATGTGGTGCATCCCTGGGAATAATCACTTTGAGTCTGAAATTAACTATTTTCAGAACACGACTTTCCAAAAAAAAGTGGTCTCTTGGCTCAACTTGCCCTCAATGAACACTTGTGAGATCTTTTCAAACTGTCTGTAATTCTCCTTGAACATAAAGTGCTTACTACTAATTATTTTGGCCTCTCTCCATCACAGGGTGAGTAAAATGGTCACATGACTGATTTTAAAAATATTTTTTTATGGTTGTTAAAGAAACAAAGGGTGGCTCAACTTCCCCACTTCCTCCCCCGTCAGGTAAATGGCTGAAGTAAAGTAGCTACACATTTAATGAAATCGCCTGGCACTACGACACCAATCCCGCCTCTCCATCCTCACGGCAGCAGATCCTATTATCTCTGATGGGGTTTAAACAGGAGCTGAAGTAGGACACTGAGAGGCGCGAATGCCTTTTGGAGACCAGTGTCTTTTTTGTGTCTTTTTTAGTTTTATTTATGTATTTATTCAATTACCTTTTTTTACTTATATTTGGCTTCAAACTTATTTTAACTTTGCAACATTTCTCAATTTTTTTTTTTTTGTCTAACTTTTATTTTTCCCTTCCAGATTTATTCCAGTTAAATGATTTTTAATAGTTTAAGTTTTAGTTAACAATAACATAACTGTCTGGAACATTCTTTTAGCATCTACCTTCCTATCTATATATTCACTTTTTTATTACTGTGAATTTTAGGGTCTAAAATTGTCTTAAATAAACAGTGTGTGTGTGTGTAAGAGAATATTTAAATAATATTTATATAACTATTATTACTAAATATTCTCTCACACACACACACACACACACATATATATAAATAAATGAAAACGACATCTAATTATACATAATTTACATTCTAGTTTGTATAAAGACAAAACTTATGTATTTATCTTAATTTGTTTTCTCTGTTAATTGCAGTTGAACTTTCATTCTACAATATTTTACAATATTTTGCATCAATATTTCAATATATTTATGCAATTATGTTATGCTACCGCATGTTGTTATTTTAAAAAGTTTATTTTAGTTAACAAAAACAATTTTCAATAGTTTCAGTGTTAGTTAACAATAACAACAGTGTCTGGAAAAAATCTTTATATATAGATTTATTTTTATTATTGTCAATTTTAGGGTCTAAAATTATTTTAAATAAACGTTTTTCCCAGATCAATAAATATCAAGTATTTAATGATGATCGCACACACACACACACACACACACACACACACACACACACACACACACACACACTCAAATTTCATTTTAGCCTAATTTATATATTATTTTCATGTAACACAATATATTTAGTATTTTTAGTTTGTATAAAGACAAACGCGTCCACATTTATCAAACACTTTTTTTATTATTAGCCTACTGTGAGTCTTAATTTTTGTTGTTGTCTCTGTAAATTGCAGCTTGATCCTTTTCTGACGATTCAGCAGCGAGTTGCACCTAATGAATAAGCCTCCATATCCCTTGCTCAGCACTAACTTGGTCTTTTAACTTAAGTCCTCCTAATGTTTAAGTTACTTGCCAAAATGAGCTTACATGCCTTTGATATTTACTTAGACAATTGATTTTCTCATTGACGGGATTACGCTGCCGCTAGCAGATGGCACGGATTGGCTAATCCCAGAAGGCAACGGAGCCTTCCCATTCCCACCTGCCCTTTCCTGCTCCCCTTCATCCGCATGTCCAGTGAGAAGGTTGGTAGACTGACCCCTACTTTACCTTTGGATGTGTAGACAATGATAACCTGGAATGACTCAGAAATGGCAAGTACAGCTACCCTTACTGTGTTAATACAGCAAAAACGACTCATTTTACTTGCACATATCGTTGGACCGGCGACAAAACATCATCTAACAAAGTTAGATATCGCATATCAATGTATTGTAAGCAAAAGACTAGCAGTTTTTATATTGTGCGCAGCTGAAGAGATTTCCCGCCAAATTCTCCTCACTTGGCAAGCGACTTGCAATTTCCCTGTCGGTTAATGTCGATTCGGAAATCTAGTTAATAATCGTATTAATTAATTAGTGCTAAAACATGGCGTGTTGTTTTGTGCCAGTTTTTCCTCAGTACAACACGAGTTCAGCATTACGGCATATGGCCACTCGCTCGTGTCCATGAATGCGTTTAATCCCGGACACAAAGATTAATCACGATGAGTCATAGATTTATAAATCGCTGGCTTCCTTCCACCATGAGAGGGGCATTAGGGCTTTTTCTGAATATGATAAATGGCCCTAATTAGATTTTTAGAGCTTATTAGTTTTTATTTTACGATTTGAGCTATTATTGGCAACTGTATAAGTCAATGTATAAAGGACAGCTGCATTGTTTCACTCACAGTATAGAAGCTCTAAAACTATGTGTAAGTTAGGCTACATAAATTATCTAAAAAGTGTTAGATGTCATTGTTTTATATGAATAAAACTCAAATAGTTACAAGAAATGAGCGTTCATGGATCATAAATGGCGGAGATGTAGGCTATAGGATCTGTAATTGTTCACCTTGTTTGTTTTCTTGAAAACTGGCATCCGTATCCTGAAGTGATTATCTCCGTCTCTGTCTAATTTACTTTGCTCATGATCTGTGTGTAGTTTGTCAGGGCAGCTTCTTCATCTCTGATTTAAGCCATAATGCTACAGTGAACTGAGAAATGTTCTCACTAGAGGCAATGAGGCATGTTAGGTACAGGTTTCAGTCAATAGGGCATTTAACTTAAGGGAAATAAAACAAATTGAGCATATTTTTAGAACTATTCGGTTGTTTTTTGTGCGTTGTTTCATTATTTTAATTGAAATTAAGCATCCTCCCTCATTTTCATAACTGTAATGCCAAACAAACCAATCACTTTGTGATAAAAATAATATTGAAATTGTAATATATTATACAAAATATTATTGATAAATGAAATGATCCATGATGTAAACTTCAGTATTATAAATTACAGTAATTTTAAACATTGTAGTACAGTAAAAAAAAAAAATAAAAAAAAAATATATATATATATATATATATATATATATTACTTATGATAATCTAATTAGACTCATCATTGAGATTGATGGGAGTTACAAAAACAAATAAATAAATAAATCCATAAATAACACATACATAAATTAGTATTTGGGGGAAATTAGTTTGATTGCTATAATTTTAATGTTTGTGTTGTGTATTTTGTTTTGTGTTTTTTTTTGTTTTGTTTTTTTGCTTGTATTTTTTTTAAAAAATTGTGTTTTGTTTTGTATTATTTATAAAAATTGTAATTGTTTTGTATTTTTTGCTTTTGTGTTTGTTTTGTATTGTGTTCTGTTAGAGCCCTGCGCGGGACTGTTTTCTTCATCCCGCTCCCGCCCGCGCCCGCCGAATTTCTGACCATTACCGCCCGCTCCCGCAACATATGTGTTACACTCCCGCCCGCTCCCGCAATATGCATGTCCACTCCCGCCCGCACCCGCAAAACTCTGAGAATCTATTCCCGCACAATAATAGAGATGCACTGATTTTGTGTCTTCTCCCGTCCCGCAGGAAAAAACACGCATTTGTATTGCTTTTATTAAAGAGATTCATGCGGTTGTTTGTTTCGTTTCCCTGGCCTGCATGCATTCTGACGCACTGGTCAGGAAGACGAATAGTCGGGGACATCTAAAACGCTTAGGCTTCCGCGCGTTTCTTTAGACATTTGTCACAATGAACAAAGTCCAGTTCCTTTCCATCTTTATCAAAAACAATTGAGAAACTTCTCCAAATGTCAGACTTGCCTTGCGCTTAGGTTTTGTGCTGTAAATACCTAGTTTGAGGTTCTTTTCTACATCATTTATTGACATCTCCATCATGTCGCTAGGCAACTTCCCTATCCCGCTGTGTTTTTTTTAGCCGCCCGTTCCCGCCCGCAGCAAAGTTCAAACCGCCCGCTCCCGCGAGATTTGCGTTGGGTCCCGCGGGACCCGGCGGGACTCAATCCCAATGCAGCCCTCTATGTTCTGTGTGTGTGTATGTGTGCTTTGTTTATTTTGTTTTGACCAACTTTATATTATGTGTCTTTTACTACTGTGTATTCACATTTAAATTAATTACTTGATACAATTGTGTTCATACATGTTTTTACATTGTACTTACAGTGTGTACAGGTATTACTATGAGCTGTAATATCTATAATCTATGTAAAATGACACGTGACCCTTCTTTTACACAGTATCCCACCTCAAAAGTGTTTGCAGTACAACATGAACACAGTAAGTACATTGTACCTAATTATGAAAAAAAAGTGAGGCGTGTAAAAACTAAAGAAACCTAAAAGGGCTTTTATAATACATACTATACTGTAGAGAAATCATAATCAAACAATAATGACACCTAGATAGAAGCTAAACAAATATAGATTCCTGTCTAGACTATAAGTCGTCGGCACATGTTCTCGCACACTGTAAAAGTTACCCTCACTCTTTGACAAGAGCTGACATTCAAAGGGATTATACACAAAGCGCCTTATGTGATGCACGGAGATGTGAACTTCTGTCAATACGCCTTCAAGGACAAACACTTGACCTGCGGAAAACACGCGGCGATTTCTGCTGCGCAGGTGCCGGTCTCCTGTCCTCTGCACTCATATCCCAAACTTTTCCATGACAAGGCCCCCCAAATACCACGAGGTTCTGGCCAAGGCCTCCCTTTTGCAGGATGTGTTATTGAACCCATCGACAATACTACGGCAAATGTAGAAATAAATAATAAAACATCTGTGAACATCAGATTATGTGATGGTGTTTGATACCAGCCAATCAGAAAGATTATAGAGATGCACCGATTACAATTTTTCATTGAGTTTGAAAAATTGCCGATTCCGATTTCATTTTTCTAACCACTTTACAGCACACACAAATATATATATTTTCTATATATATATTTTTTATAAAACACCATATACTTTTACCCAACCTGAATAATAAAAATTAAAAATTAAATAATTTTTTCTTCTTCCAACTTGCTGCGGTCCCCACTTTGAAAACCCCGGCTCGATCCTACACTTAGAATTCATAGGAAGCATGTCAAAATAACAGTCAATTGTAATGTATTAATGCATTTTCTACAGTATTTTACAATATGTGTGCACCAATTATTCAATATATTTACACAATTGTTATATGATATTATATTTATGGAAGCTTGTTCCCACCACAGAATATTTAAAAAAATGTATAGAAATTTTTTCTCTCGCAATTCTGAGTTTATAACTTTTTTTTTGTGGACAATTCCAATTTCGGATATAAATGTGCAATTGTGAGAGGAAAAATCAGAAACAAAATCAAAAAGTTGTTTTTTAATCCAAGCTTCCAATATAATATAATATTATAATATGATGTAATGTAATATAATATAGGCATAATATAATATTGATGCTTTTTTATTTGTTGACATCTGTATTTATTTACATATTTTTATATTATATCTATAATAAAAATGTTTTTGGACATAAACAATGGCAGTCTCATCAAATTCTTTAACCTTTTATGAGTATCATGGTAGCCTACATGAATATATATTAAACTATAATACATCACTATTTTAAAACGTGCTTATATTAATTAATTAAGTATTTCTTACAATAAATTACCACTTTTACTAAAAATGGTTGGCACACCCGGCGCATGGTCTAAAAGGGTTGTCCCTATTCTCTTAATGAGTAATGTGTGTGTTTTGGGATTTACGTGCAATAAACCAGTCGGAGTCTCAGCTCCCATTCCCTTTAAAAGCCAGTTGCGCTCGTGCCATGGCGGATTCGCTATTTACATGACGCAATTTGCGAGCTGAAAAACTCTCCAGAGAGGAAACGGATCTGCTCGTGCACGAGGTTAAAGTCAGCGAGAACCGGAAGTTGCAAACGACTTTTCTCCAGTGTTGTGACGCATTTCCAAGTTTAACGTAATATTGAACAGAGGGCAGGGTTTTACTTCAGCGCTCCTCCTCTCCATCTCTCGCTCATGGCAGAGTAACGGTCTGAGGGAGTGATTAAGCGTTTTCAACCCAAGCCGTCAAACTGACGTCATCAGAAAAGGAACGCCATTCCAGACCGGAAGTAACTTTTCAGACTTTAATTAAAGATCACCACTGCAAACATTTTATTTCTTTGTATTAACTTGCACAGAATTATTGTTCACCACAAGACTAGTAATATGCGCTAACAAAGTAAATAGGGTCAATTTTGATTTCATGCCGACTTTAAAGCGCGCAAGCAGAACATCTACGGGACAAGCCGGATTCCACCATATCTTTATGTACACAATATTCATCTTTTACATTGTAATCCTTTTATTTTTTTTAATATTTGGCTAGTTTGTGTGCTGCTGCGCATCCCTGTGTGTGTAATAAGCAGAGTGTATGTGCGTTGTGGACCCGCCTATAGGCGCACATTACTAACGCGCTCTTTAAATAACAAAAAAAATACTGTGCCATTGACTTTAGACGAGGTTTGAGTTGGTCAATGGCGCAGTGTATTTCTGTTTCCTCAAAATAGCAACTCGCCAACAATGCGCCTGAACACACCTCGTTTTCAGACCAGCCGCTCATGGGCGAACATACGGGCGCAAATGCATTTGCTATTTAAACAAAGGCAGGACGAGAAAATGATAACTGCGTCGGGCTGAAACTAGCAAAAAACATTTGCGTCGCGCTTGGCGCTGCATTGCGCCGGCTGTATGATAGGGCCCTTTGTGTTTATTGATTTAATAAGCGCGTGCGTTCCTTCCGCTCGTGGCAGATACTGTGTGTGACACGTGGTGTCTGCGGGTCAGCCGTCAGTCATGGAGCTGCTCGTCCTCCTGTCCTGCGGCAGTGAGGAGTGATGCTCGTTCCTCCTCAGGGTTAATCTGACAGTGATCCGCCAGCGCTGCATTCTGCTGATGGCAGCAGCGCTACGGCATCTGTTTACTGTCAGAGATCTAGGTCAGGCCGTGCTTGAGGCGGACGAGCGCTGAGAGTGTGACACACACACACACACACCTCCAGAACCGTCCAGAAGCCTGTTCTCATCGGAGAAACTGACAGAACTTTACTCTTCATCCTCATCATTAGACATACATTTTGTTTAGCTTTAACTTTCTAAAGTTCTTTGACTAACTTCAACTAACTTTCAAAATACATAGACCTATAAAGAATAGGTTAATATGATTCTACATTAGCATTGGTTAGCATTTTTGAAAGGCAATATAATAGGCGTATTTCATGCTTAACAATAGGTAGAGACCCTATTTTGTGTCCAGACTGTAAAAAGTGACGAGTTGACTTAACTTAAAAAAGTTTGGAACCCCGTTGCCTTAAAATTACGTAATAACTTCACGTGTTACTGAAAATAATGAAGTTCTGTGGAATTGTCAAGTTGACAGCCTAACTTAATTTTTTTTTTAATAACACATGAAGTTATTTAGGCTACTTAAAAAATTAGGAAACCTGTTATCTTAAAATTATTAAGTTAAAAAAATCTGATCACTTTTTACAGTTTATATATATAATATACAAATGTGTGCATATTTCATAAGATGACAATTTTTGTAATTTTTTTGTAATAAATGAAAAACTTTTCTCCTCAGTGCTAAACTCATAAACCATCATGACAAAAACGCCAGTGCACATAACTGATAACAGACATAAAAATAAATGTTTTAAAATAAAGTGAAAACAAAAGTGATATTTAATGAATTCTGGCAATGAACCATCAACCATAAATTATAAGGTGAATTTTTTTTAACATTATTTCTATTATTTTAAATTATTACATTTAAATATATTATGATTCTTACTAGGACTGGTTGTTAAATATCCCTTAAAAAAAATATTTACAGCAAAGGTATGTGCATTTTTACCATATATGGCAGGGTAATTTAAGTAGTTAGCAGAGTATTTTTTCTCCATTGAAATTAACATCACTACCATTTTCTTTTACAGTGGATGTATGGGGTTTTACTCTAACAGTTTTTTTTATAGTAACATTACTAATATTATATGGTAAAGTTACAATATGGGAAAACATTTATTTGCCTTTTTACACACACACACACACACACACACACACACACACACACACACACACACACACACACACACACACACACACACACACACACACACACACACACACACATATATATTTTTAATATATGGTAGGATATATATCATGTAAAGTTAAAAATACATTTTAGTTCACTTATTTTCTCAATGCAATTATTTCCCTTATATTATAGACTAAGTAATTCGATTTGGCAGTGGATAGAAGTGTTAATAAGCAGGGGTGTTATGTTATCCTGTGCGTGGAGCGCCTTACATCAACAGCTTTCCCCTGACGTATAGGGAGCCTATAGTAATCTGTGGCGTTCACGGTCTGGTCGCACACAGCGAGAGACTTCAGCATACGGTTATGTAACACCTGCTGAGTTACACTGTCAGCACTGCACAGATCAGACTCTAAACGCCTTAACTGTGGCCCATGATGCTCTGCTACACTAAACCTGTGCCTATGAAATGCCATTGTGATCAGTGTAAGTCTTTTGTTGCTTAAGGGATGTTCACAGCTAAATGTGTTTGATGTAATCTGAATATCAGTGTTTAAAGTCAGTGAATGCAATGAAATGTCAGTATAGTTGCATATTATCTGATATCTAATTTATAGTTTTAGCTTTAGTTATCATTCTGGAAACAAATAAAAGCAAACCAACAAAACACAATAAAGAGGGTGCAGAGGCAGGCAAACACTTCTAGATCTGCAGGTCAAAAGCAAAATGAAAAGGAATCTCTGTCATTTTTTCTTTTTTTTGTGTAATCATAAACATTTGCTAATATAATGGACTATCTTATTGTATTATTTTATTTTTCATCCATTTTCCAAATCGCTTTTATTTTATTGTGCATTTTAATGAATGCAATGAAATATCTGTTGTATATTGCTTGGTATCTATCTTACAGTATAGCTTAATTTTATCTTTATAATTTTATGTTAGTATTTTATTAGTAGTTATTCATATATTATTTTATATTAGTTATATTTATAATTTTATATTTTAAGTTATAGCAAATTTAATTTGTTTCCCATACAGAAATATACTGTATGTGTGTACATATATATATATATGTACGTACATGTATGATATATATATGTTGTAATGATAATTTCTTAAGGATGAATGCAAATTTGTATTTTGGACAGCATAAATATATTTATATTTTTTGTATTTAAAATATATTACCAATATTATAAAAAGTATACAGAATAGGCAAAAATATATGAGGACATATAAGTTATTATATATATATATAAAATATATTTTTGTAATATATATTTATACATTTTTACAATTATGAACAAAATATTTTTGGCAATTTTTTGGTGCATTTTTTCAAATTAACCATCATATTGGTAGTATAAAAGAGACAGAACTTGAGCACTAAAGATGATCATGAAATACCATTTATACATCAAACATGCTTAACCAGCATCCTAGTAAATAGCCTTGACCTGAACGGATCCAAAGTTGAACTTAAAGGTTACCTGTAAACCTTATCAATCATAGTGTATAATATTCCTTCTATTTTTAGGCCAATCTAATCTCTTTGTTTTATGGTAATCTCTGCTCTGCTCATCTAAGCAAGTCTTGTCCTAAAAAGCCACTAGGAACATTATGCGTTATTGCCACCTGCTAGTTACATAAACACAGCTAATGCCGAGCCGTCGCTTTGAGCTGCTGTGAAGCACACGCTCAGGTGTGTCACTCGCACATGACATCAACAGGAATGTGTCATGTGCCGAGCTTTAGTTCTGGAAACTCGCACTCACATGTTTTGACAGCCCTGTTTTCAGCTCTCATTCTCCCATGCTGAACACGCTGTCTGGAAACAAATACAAGCAAACCGACAAAACACAACAAAGTGGGTACAGGGGTCAGGTAAACGCTACAATTCTAGATCAACAGGTGAAAAGAAAAAAGAAAAAGAATCCCTGACATTTTTTTGCATCTTTTGTGACATCCTTTTTCCAAACCGTAACCGTAGATTTAATTGTATTTCATTTTACTGCTTATCCTATGTATGGGATTACTGTATTAATCATTTTACTGCTTAACTACAATAGTACGATGCATCATTGGAGAAATCGACTAGCTAGTCACGACTGTTTCCCGAAACCGTATGTCGCAAAGTATCGTTCAACCACGTTGGTTTATGACGTCTCGCACGTGGTGGACTAATAACTTATTTTAATTAATCTGTTTGAGATCGAATTAACGCTAGATTTTGTCATATAAGTTACAGACATGGCATCTGAAGACCATTTCTTATTTTTCTCAGTTATTTAGCTTTATTACCAGACTCAATATTTGTCTCGTTCTTAAATAGTAGAGCACGTTCGCACATGCGCAGTCTTCAAAAACGGTGCTTTAAATCTCTTGACAAACTAAAAGACGTAAATTACATTTGTATGTATTCTGAATAAATAACAGGTTGAACTGAATGTCAGCTTGCTTATTTTGCTAAAGATAAGGATTTATTCAGTCTACATCTCATGTAAACTAGAAACTCTGCTTCTAACCACAGCTCGAGAGCTGTCGTTCCAACCACACAAGTTTGCGATGCTGTTTGCGAACGTTCGTTGGAACGATGGTTTCGGGAAACACCAAAACGTTGAACTATGCTGATAATGACGGAACTTGCGACCATAGTTGGCTAACGATGCTTTCGGGAAACGCACCCCTGATCGGTTAGCATCTGGGTTTGCCTCTATTTCCGCCACACCATGAGCTCTGGATAGCTGGATATACAACCGGTGGGAATGCTCAGGTCACCCCATGAGCGGGTAATTGGGCATAACATGGTCGAAGTCCGCTACACTGGAAGATGTGTACCCCAGAGGTTTACTATTCAGGTTCCCTTCCACTTCAATGGGTACAGTCAGGAGCGCCTCCTCAGTTACTGTCTGTGAGCCGATGGTGATACAAAGGACATTTTTACAGAGCGAATCTCTGGTTGCATGAGGCATTTGGTGGGTTGAAGTGGAAAGGTATTTTCAGCTTGGCCAGATGCTGTTGCAGTTGAGGGCTGAGGGATGCAAAGGCCTCTTGCGTTTCTCTTTCCCCAGCATGAAAGTTTGTGTCCTGGTCTGAGAATAATTTACAAGGCCTATCACAACGGGCTACAAACTTCCTCAGGGCCATTAGGAAAGAATCAGTATCTACAGAGGCAAGCAGGTCGTGGTGAACACTTGTGGTAAGACACTTAAAGAATATCTCTTTTCTTCTCACAGCATCTGCAAAGTTTGATTTGAAATGGTCCAAAACAGTCGATGCCAGTTCTATAAAGGTGGTTTCTTTAGTCTCCGTGTGGCTGGTGGCAGATCTGCCATCTTTGTAATTACTACTTTGTAATGATCCTCTCTTAGTACCCTAATGTTTCCCCTCATTTCCACAAATACTCTCTCTGGTCCAGGGTGGCAGAGCTATCATAGTCAGTTATTGGTAGTTTGGTGACTGTGTGATGAGGAGGGTGGATATCTGATGGCTCCAATCCTTCAGCACGATGAGGACGACCACCAACTCGGATGACCTGGTAAGACTCATAATATGTGGGTTCCAAGGTTAACAGCCGACTGGTTGAGTGCTGGTTTGCTTTGCTTTGCTTTGAGCAGTCTATAATCCTCAGGGAAACTGTCAATTTGTGATTTTTGGAAGAGGAGCATTTCTGCGGCCTGGTAATCCATTGCCAATGGTTGTTCAAGTGGTTTAATAGATTTGAACTAGGAGATCACTCCAGGAAGTATAGTTAGCAGGGTCATGAATGTAAGGGGCAGTAGTTTCCCTTTCGTTGTTCAGTTTTATCTAGAGGAGTTTGTATAAGAGGAGTAACTGTCCATTACGGTTAGGGTCTGAGTAAATATGATGTTGGGTACTGATAGCTTTGTAAGCGTTCTACCTCGGGTAAGGTCATCAGCTGGGTTGCTTTGCGAGTCCATGTACATCCAGTCAGTTTCTGAATATCTGCTATCCTTATCCCAACAAATATTTTGAATCTACAGGATTCAGAAGTTATCCATGCCAGGAAAGTTGTGGAGTATGTTTACACGACCACTTTACTGATTTCAGTTTCAAGGGGTTTGGCCAGCTGACCACCATTCAAAGCTGCACATAATTCCAGTCGGGGAATGGTTTGTCGTCACTTAGGGGCAACTTGGGATTTCGCCATAATGAAGGCTAGCCGGACTTGGCCTTGTGGATTTTCTATGTGTAGACACAGATAGGTGACGGACCCATATGTCTTCTCAGATGCGTTACAGAATATTTGTCTGTTTGGTAACCTTAGACTGGTTTGTATTTGATGTCACAAGACAACGAGGCAGGGCAATGGTGGCCAGATTAGGGGGCTCTTTTCCCCAGTTATTCCAGGATTTCAGAAGACCCCCAGGCAAATTAGGGTCATCCCATTCCCGCTGCTTATCCCACAGTCTCTGGAGAAACAATTTAGACCGTGTGTAGAATAGAAGGATAAAGCCATGGGGATCATACTGAGTTGCCAATACTCATATGACACAGAGACATTGTTCTGGCTTTACATGGTGGGGTTTGTAACCGAATGTATCCAATTGACAGTGCCATTTCAATCCTAGAGTTGATTCCTGGGTGTCACTTGAGATGACCACAGATCTAGGGCTGGAACAACTAATCAATAAAATCATTAATAATCTATCAGAAAAATCTTTGTCAACTAATCTTATTATCGATTAGTTGGCATGCACACGTCACGACAAATGCACATCGGAAAAATGGCGGACAGGCAAAGTAACAGTCGAAAAATGTGTGCGACCCATGTCCTCTATGGCATGGGAGCATTTTATATTAAATTACTTGAAGAAGGTTGTAACTTACAAACTTTGCGTGCATCCACAAAATGGTATTAATTATCATGTCGAGTCACCTTTATTTATATAGCACTTTATAAAATACAAATTTTTTAACAGTGATAAACAGGAAAATATCGATTCAATGATGGAAACAGAATTCAATTCTATGGCAGCTCTAAAATGACAATAGTAAACAGGCATTATTCATTTATACACTGCCCCCCCCCCCCTCACCCCCCTCACCCTTCCCCGCCCGCCCGCCCGTTGGCAAACATATAACACGCTAGAAACATAATCCCTGTAATAATGATCCAATTATAGACTCTTAAGCATTTGCCCATTTAAATCCAAGCGGCGACTTTTGGCCAGGCAGTGTAATGTATAAATACTGTTTATTATTATCTTCTTTTTTTTTTCAGAAAGAAACAGCCCACCATTAGTGAGTTGTAACTGATGCAATCCTAAAAATGCTGGTCACTGACATGTCAATGGTTGAAGACCAAGGTTTTGAAAGCATGACCAGTGTCCTCGACCCAGGATACACACAACCCTCAAGGGCACATTTTACTAAATTGATGGAGAGAAAGTATCTGGAGATATTACAAAAGGTAAAGGGTGACATCAACAATACTGAGACAGGTGTAGTCACTGAAGCCACTGAATGCCATTATGTAGGAGATGGGTTGAAGATGATGTCTTTCTGCCTCACTACCATGCCACTCAAAGACAGACATACAGGTAGGAACATCACAGAATAGTTGGAGGATGCAGAGGCAAAGTATGAAACTCCCTAATGCATAATATAGTTCCCTAATATTGTGGTCACACATGGTGATTGCTTCTGCATTAAAGAGTACAGCCATTGAAAGAGCTGTTGGGGCTGCAAGATGTCTTGTTGAACATTTAAAAAACAACAACAATTGAGCGAACTATCTAGCAGCAAGCTGGAAGAAAAACCAATGGGATAATCTGAGAACAAACTCGTTCAGGGCGCAAGTACAATGGAACACGTACGTACTACATCATTAGACGACTGATTGAGCAACGGAGGCCTGCAACTGCAACCCTCTCTGACCCATCCATCACACACGAGGCAAACGCTATCTTGACTTAAAACCTGACCAGTGGAGTTTGCTTGAAGAGCTTACCACTGTCCTTAAGCATGTCAAATGTGCCACTAGTTGTGTTACCACTGTCAGGCCAAAAGTGAGAGTGCTAGTGTGTGCCAGGGCCAGTCGCGTATCCACTTTTACTTTTGGGGCCTAAGCGTGCTTTGTCAGGACTTCCTCTGGGCAAATAGCTTGTGTTGGAGTCTGTGTTGTGCTGGTCGTTTCTTAGTATTAGCAGACTCCATGTCATAAAGTTGCAGTGTCGTCGCTTTTAAGTGCAAAGTCAGTAGACGCATGCAGGTCTAGAAATAGGAATACTTGCTTTCAGAGGTAATAGCAAAACCCGCCAAGTGGATCATTTTATTGTGAGATTACAACCCCTTCACACACAGGCAATAAAAAATGGATTTATTTTAGTAGAAAAACTCCACATAGCACCTTTAATGATTCTGGCCCGGGGATGGAGAAACGCGAGTCTCAATATCTGTAGCATTAATATGTTCTTTACTCTCTGAAGTCTGCATGGGGCTGGTAGTGGAACATATTTCTATGTAGACAGTTCTAGGTGAGGGTAATGGAGGTGTTGAAGGCTGTTACTTAGGAAGTGGAGAAGCTGAACTTGGCTGGTTTCTCATGAGTATCTCTATACCTTTCTAGATCTCCAGTTGTCTGATTTCCTCCTTCATTGTTTGCTGTGCTTGATGGAGCGGGCTGTTCTCTCTTTCAAGGTCATGCAATCTTTCCCTGGACTCCCCAGGTATGGAATAGGTCTCCAATGTGGATAATACTCATCTCTCTCACTCCACTGATATTTTTTGAGATACCAGGGCTCTATTTCGGGGAATCTAACAAATCAGGTGTTCGGCTGCCAGGTCCCTCATCTGTACTATGGTGGCTGAATCCGTGCCAGTGTGCCATCCGTCTATGCTGGTAATCTTCTAACCCATGTGACTGCTGTGCTGCCACAGAAGCTCTAGTTTAGATTTGGATACTGAACTTCAAATTTTTCCAAGTAGGCTGGATGGCGGACTGAATGTATAGGACGTGCACCTTGAGACTGATATTCATTCATTCAGGTCCAGTGTCCAGCATCACTCCACAATCATCCGGCTCGAAGGACCAGATTTGGTAACTGAGTTTACTTATTGCACTGGTTCAAAGTCACCGTGCTCGCACTGATGTGTCTGTCAGAACAAGGCAGGAATCCGAAGTAACAGTTTTTAATTAAGTCCAGCATGAATAATCAGCACAAATGAACAGACCACAGGGCATTGCTTGGAAATATCTTCTCAGAAATGATATGTGAGGCAACTGTACAAACAGGTGTATGTTTGTGTGGTCTAAAACCGTTAACAATAATTAGCCAATATCAAATACTTAAATCCTTTTTAACAATAACCTGCCTTTATCCTGATGACTGTCCATTATAAACATGAAATTATTTTGAATCTTTGCTGATTCATCACACAATCCAGCTTACAACGATATATATAATTATTACAGAACGAATCTATAGGCCTACACTATTCAAACATATACATTTATACATACAGGAAGCGTCAATCAATGATCATTATTATGTTGAACTCAAGTGTATTTTAAATATGCAGTATAGCCTACATATTAACTGAACATCTTAGGCTAGATGCTAGGATAGTGGTCACTTCACGGTCTAACAAACTCATGTTGTCTTATTAATTATTCTTTGTATAAGCCTTATTTTATTATGAGCTCTCATACATAGCCAAACATTCTTGACAAAACAGTATTGTCTAGTAATTTTGGCAACCATGTCATTTCATTCAGCTGAATCATTTCCATGACAGTTACTGTTTCGCTCCGTAATCGCAACAACCCACACCTGCTAAACACACCTAATTGACGCCAAATATGACAGTAAATCACAAATTACACATGGGTCCAGAAAGGTGTGAGATTGCTGTTCACTTAGGTCTACGTTTCAAGGCATTCGTGAGACAGAACAAATGTAAAGTCTCCAGCTCAGAGTTCAAATGGCTCCGTCTGCTCCCCAAGAAGACCCCAACCTAATCGAGGAGCCGTAATCTTTTTACACAGTCGTTTAGGTCAACAGAGAGGGCTCTGTCAGTGGGACTAAGACACCAGTTTAATGCCAACGGAGTATTAAGGAGGATTCTTGGTTCACAGAGATCATCTCCTCATCAGACTACACTACACGCTGTCTGCTGCTTATTCATCTTTTGAGTTTAAACAAACCAATTAGAGAAGAGTAACATCAACCGAGTCAAGATAAGGCGTGTTAAACTTCTTCAAATCTATTGTTTTGTGTCAACAGTCCCGTAGGTTCAAACAAAACAAAGCTTTTTGCAATTAAAAGGTCACTTGATTGTGGTTACATGTTTATGAGCAATTTTGACCACCTGTTGTGCGTGTGGCTCCAATGACAGACCCTTCGCCGTGGTGGGGAGATGGGTTTAAGATGGCATGTGCTGCTGTCTGGCTTTTGTGTGTGACCTTGCACTGCTTAAGACTTTAATAAGATAGATACACAAATCAAAAGAAAAAAGCAAATCACTGACTTCAGCCCTCTAATTACCAGTAAATCACACAGGGGTCACTAATTAGGCAGAGCTGGATCCAGAGAGCAGCCACCATATGGCACCGGTGTCGTTGTCGGGTCCGCGCGGCTCCCACAGCCTCACGAGCGGCTAATTGTTTTCTTTCCCTGCTCCCCCTCTTTTCATTTGAGGTCTTTGTTATCTTGAGAGAACACGTTTTATGGTAGGCTAAGCCGCTTAGCTGATTTGAAGTGGGTGCTAGCGGATGCTAGCGGGGGTACAGGAGCAGACAGGACTTCTGCTGAGGTGATGTGTGTTTGTGCTCTGAAAGTTAAAGAGAGTTAACGTTTGTTGATCTGAGAGTAGCTGTTTGGTCATAAAAAGACAATTTGGTTCATAGTGTAAATACTGTAAGACTAATGAAGAGAGAATGGCCAGTTTTCTGCAGTGCGACATGTTATACAGCATTAAAATATTTTAATAAAATATGCCTGTGTATTTATTTTATAATAACATTTTTATAAAATATTATGCCTGTGTGTATTTATTTCATAATAATATTTAATCAAGTCATCATCTTCATTTATACAGCGCTTTTAACAATGTAGATTGTTTCAAATCGGCTTTACAGAGATAAACGTATAATTTAAGGTAACAGATTGTTTTGGCTTTATAGTGGTTCTTGAATAAAGATATTTTCCAGCTAAAGATAGTTTTGATTGATTCACTTCCGTCACAGCGATCATTAGTTATTCAATTAGAGCCCGCTAAGACGACACCGTTCTCTCTACACACTCGCAAACCTGTGAGAAACGCTCATGGCGCTCACGTGCGCATTAAGAATTAATTATATAGTTATGTGCAGGTTTGTAATTCCCTACAAACCAAGCCTTAACAAACTACTTGTCTGGCCTTAAACATTTTTAGACAGAATTTTATCACTTCGGGGTAGATACGCGAAACCAAAATTATCCCGACAATACTTTATCTGTAGAGAGGTAAAGGGATCCTCCATAGGGAGAGGCTAGTTGGCACTTCAGCACTGCGTTGTCATCGGGTCCAGGCGAAGATCCTTCGTCAGATCTGAATACGGCCTGGATCCGGCATGCTGCGGGAAAACCTCGGGATAAACAAAGACACTAAAATTAGCGTAGATGTCATTCTTCTTATGATGTAACGAGTACATCAGGATTTATGGGAAGTGTTCCCAGTTCCGGCTGACCTAATCTATGCAGCCTAACATTGAGTTATAGAAGTCTATAATGCATTATGTGTATGCTAGGTCAAAGAGATGTGTGTCTGCTTCCCGGACAATGTTAGGAAGACTGTTCCAAAGTTTTGGTGCTAAATAGGAAAAGGATCTACCGCCAGCAGTCGTTTTTGATATTCTAGATATTATTAACTGGCCGAAATTTTGAGATCGCAGTAGACGTGAAGGACTATAATGCGTTAAGAGCTCGCTCAAGTACTGCGGAGCTAAACCATTTAGTGCTTTGTAAGCAATCAGCAATATTTTAAAAGAATTTAGAAGTAGGAAATTACTAGTCATCCAAATCTTTTTTGTTTTAATGTAAAATATGTATAAAATGTAAAGTAATAGAAATATAAAGGTGCAATGTATGTACCATACATTATACAGTAAAAAATACATACATAAAACATATCTTATTAAATGTATTTTTTTTTTAAATGTTTAACATTTATTTATTGTTTATGTAAATTAAACATGATTATATAACAGTTGACATCAGTTTAGTAAATCATAAGTTCATAAGTTTTTACAAAACTTTAATACAAATATGAACAAAAAAAATGAAGGTTCAAGTGTGCGTAGAAACATATAATATATACTACAGTAATATAAAAAAATTATTGCATCTTTTGAATTTTTTTATTTGAAATATTATTACACCATGACTATTTAAGAGAGTTCAAATGTAGGCCTTATGGGGGGAAAAATGGCAAAAACTGAGCAACAAAAACATACTTTCTTTAATAAATTCATGTAAATGTTAACCTAAAATATTGATGTTGAACAAACATTTTGTAAACATCATGACATCATAAAAATGTTATTTAATTTTCAGTGTCCTTATAGGCAAACATGCCACAGTCAATCATTGTTGGACATCATTTTTTTGTGTGTAAAAACAAGTTTTAAATCCAGCAGATTTGACTAACTCGAGCCAATAGAGATTAGCATTGCCTCATTGTTAATGGTGGACAGTTGAGGATTAAACAATGATGAAATACCATAAAACTTTAGGGAAGAATCCCCTAGCAGATGCTCCCTACAGCCTGTGCACTGTACATAAGAAATATGATTCATTATAAAAAGAAGAAAAGAAAGAAAGAGCAATTGTAGTTACATATCAACATTTGTAGGTACAGATAGACATCAGCATTCCTTCATATCTCATGTCCTGTGTAGTTAAAAATATAAATTTGTATTTGGATCACCGATCATAACAAAAACAGGTGTTGACCCATGAAATCAATATTGATTCCTGAAACTTAGAAACCACTGATAGCCAAATCACCACATTAAAAAAAAAATCAATCAATAGCTAACCATTGAAAGTTTTGGTGTGATGCTAACAAAGTCTTCATTCATGAATTTTGAGGGAAAACCTCAAAAGAGAAGAGATGAGAGCATGAGCGAGAGCTAGATGGAGAGTTATGACTCAACCCCAATCCTTTTGTTGATTCGTTTCTATCCACACTTGTTGTGGATAGAGCTAATACTGAGTGTGACTGATTGATCCACCCCTAGATGGACAGTAAAGATTAAGAGGATGACAAATAGGCACTTGCTTACACAGCGCTTGCTGCTAATCCCTTTGTCTTCCTTTAGGGAGCCCACGGTAGCCTCAGAGTCATTCACTGTCCGGCATCGCTAGACTCACCAGGAGGAGGTGACAGACCACACTGCACTTTACAAAAGCAACAGACAAGAAGTTATACAGGACAAGAGATACTCAGAGTAAAGAACGGACCAGGATAGAGTCCTTGAAGGAACTTGAAGAAACATCTAACAGTCTCAAGGCTGGACGTATCTTTTTAAGGACCCTCTAGGATTCCACGTGGGACAGATATTTTGACCTCAAAAGCCAGATCCACTTCACTACACTTCAGAAACAGCTTGTGTGAACTTCTGCAGTACATTGAATGGAGGATCCAATGTCAGAAATGTCGATGGTACAATTTGTATCACCATCAGAGTCTTCCAGGAGCAACTCAGATGACAGTCAAGAGGGTGAGTAATTGCTTCTTCAATTTAGTTTGAAGTGGACAGGACGTGCAACAAGTGGCAGACTCTTGCAATCAATAAACTCAAACTTTTGGTATTCTTGAATTTCAGTTTTAATATTTCAATAAAAGTCCTATAACACTATATTCTTAAAGCAAGGTTTATGTAGACAAAATCTGGGCACTTTGCCCTATACCTCAACAGTTGAAACACTAAGAAAACACTGTCTAATGATTACTTTTTCCTAATGATTGGATTGGGATTAAGTGAGTGCGACATGGAATAACAAATAGTTGTTTCCTTGATTTTCCAGGTAAAAGCCCTGCTCCTGGCAAGATCCTGAACTCGGGACTTCTTTGTAAAGTGTGTTCGGACACCAGCAGTGGGAAACACTACGGGATATATGCTTGCAATGGTTGTAGTGGCTTTTTCAAGCGCAGTGTGAGGCGCAGACTCATCTACAGGTGAGAAAACACCTTACATATTCAAAGTTTGGAGCAGAGAAGATTGAAGGTAGAATGTTCTATAAAACCGGTGCAATAACATAAACTAAGAAATTTGAAATTTACAGATGTCAAGCTGGTACAGGCATGTGTCCTGTGGATAAAGCCCATCGGAATCAGTGCCAGGCTTGTCGCTTAAAGAAATGCCTTCAAGCTGGCATGAACAAGGATGGTGAGTCAACTTTTAAAGGCATCCTCTTCTTTTCGACTTCTTCCTCTATTGTCTTGGCTTTCTAAACCTTTCCATCCATCTCCTGCCAGCTGTTCAGAATGAGCGACAGCCCCGCAGCACCGCTCAAGTCAGGTTAGACTCACTGGATGTGGACAAAGACAAGGAGCACCTCGCCACCACCTTGGAGCCCACTTCCTCATCCACGTGCTCTGTGATCAACCGCCCACTGCTGGGCTCCTCCATCAGCTCCAGCATCAGCTCCACAGATGCTATCCACCACTCTAACAGCCCCAAGAACGGACATCGCTTCATGGCCAGTCTGATGACGGCCGAGACCTGCGCCAAGCTAGAACCAGAGGATGGTAAGGAATGAGACCGCCTTGGTCAACCAGCATCACTAGCTATCTTTTCTTAATGAGCACTATGTCCGAAAGTTCAGAAACAGGATGGCAACAAAGTAAAACTCACTTAAAGTAAACTCACTTTGAACTTTGAATTTGTTCTAGATCTTTATGACTTATGGTGCTTTGGAAGGCAGTTTGAAGACTCCTTACACTGTCAGAAAAATTTGCTAAAATGTGCACCTTTAGGGGCCAGCTTGTACGAGGCAGCACCCTTAAAGGGACAACTTTGTACCTTATTTGCCCCTAAAATGTTTATAGTAGTAACTTAAGGGTACATATTACTAGTACTAAGGTACTAATAAGCCACTTTTAGGGGTATATAAGGTACAAAGGTGTCCCTTTATGGACACTTCCCCAGTGTGGCAGTGTACAAGGCACCTTAATTTACAAAATGATACATGTTAAGTCATTGACTGACTAGGTAGCGAGACAATACTGCCTTATGTTTTGGACACGGCTATGCTGGTCTACCAGCTAGACCAACCCTAAATACTGTAGCGTAAATCAGCCTGGACCAGCAGGAAAAGTTTATGTTGGTCTAAGCTGATCTTTTCAACAGGCTTACAACACTTTATCCACATTTTATGAGTTCAAAATGTTGTATGTAACTGTGTTTACAGTGGATGAGAACATTGACGTGACCAGTAATGAACCTGAGAGAAGTTCTCCGGAGTACGGCAGTGCTCTCTACCCCTCGCGCGGCCCTGAGAGTGTATATGAGACGTCAGCCCGCCTACTCTTCATGTCTGTTAAATGGGCCAAGAATTTGCCAGTGTTTTCCCATCTACCTTTCAGAGACCAGGTGAGAGTCAGTTACACTATTGTTTCTCACCTTACTGTTTCTTGCCGACAAAGTAAACTATTTTCAGACACACGGTATATTAATCGGCAGGTACAATTATCTGCCAATACCAATCAAAATAACAAATATTGTTAAATAATCGCCCTAACAATCTCTCACTATCCATAACTGCAAGTTTTAACCCACCATTTTTGTGATTTTAGGTGATTCTACTTGAGGAAGCATGGAGTGAGCTGTTTCTGCTTTGTGCAATTCAGTGGTCGCTACCTCTGGACAACTGCCCCCTGCTGTCGCTACCTGACCTCTCACCCCCAGGACAGGGCAAGGGAAGCCCCTCCGCCTCCGACCTGAGGGTCCTTCAAGAAGTGTTTAGCCGCTTCAAGCCCCTGCAAGTGGATCCAACTGAGTTTGCATGCTTGAAAGCAATTGTTTTGTTTAAACCAGGTAGGTTTTTCCCTCTTCTTGCCACAAGGGGGCATAAATGATAGCAAACATTACAAAAACTAAGTTGGTGTTCTGAGTGAGTAAACTATGCATTCTGTAACAGAAACACGAGGACTTAAAGACCCAGAACAGGTGGAGAATCTACAAGATCAGTCCCAAGTGCTGCTAGCTCAACATATCCACACGCTTTACCCCAGTCAAGTCGCCAGGTGAACACACACACACACACACACGCACAAAGAAGTTAAAACGTTTTTTTTGAGAGAAGACACAACTAACACAAACTATTTTTATGAATCTCTCTGTCTTTAGGTTTGGCAGACTATTACTTCTTCTTCCATCCCTTCACTTTGTGAGTTCAGAAAGAATCGAGCACCTTTTCTTCCAAAGAACCATTGGGAACACGCCCATGGAGAAACTGCTGTGTGACATGTTCAAAAACTGAGGAGCCTTTCTGAAAGACAGTTTGTAGAGGAACAAAATCCTCTAGACTTCAGGTGCTTTGCTTTACTGCCATGCTAGTTATAGTACTATGCCAATGAATCTGCCTGAATGCAAAAAAAACCCACAAATGTATTTATTATTTTGCATAGGTTGCTTATTTGTTCTCATTATGTCTTGTTTTATGTCTCTTTTTATCTGTGTTACTGTAGCTTTTATACTCATAATAATGCTAATAAGTATATGCATCTTAATTATGTGACACAGCCTGGTTATGTATATAATGCAAATTGCCTTCCAAGGCCATTATAATTCAAGATTATTTAGAATATGTCCGATGAGCAGTTTGAAATTAAAGTGTGAAATAATTTGTTTGTCAAAAAGTTTGAAGATATGTGTCATATTTGTAGGAGTTATAAATAAAATGTATAAATGATCTTCTTGATTTTTTGATTTATTGAAACCTGGAATCAATCTATCTATCTATCTATCGATCTATCGATCTATCGATCTATCGATCTATCTATCTATCTATCTATCTATCTATCTATCTATCTATCTATCTATCTCTGAGTGTTGCCTATTTTTGGGGTTGGCTTTGCGCGATTGATGGAAGTGACTTTAAACTGCAAACAATTGAACATGAATTGCCGTGCTCTTTACAAAGAGAGCCGGACGAAGTGGGTTAATATTACATATATGGAAATAAGCAAAGCGAATTACACTGTTTATGTGTGCTTCAAATGAGCGAGTACTGTCAAGGATAACCCCCAGATTTTTAACTTGTTTAGATACAGACACTGGTAAGTTGTCAATATTCACAGATGAACATGTGGATTTTGTCAGATTGTTTTTTGAGCCAAAAAGACGAATTTACATTTACTGGTGTTAAGTTTACGAAGAGTTGAAGTAAACCATTCTTTAATTTCTGCTAAAAAATCTGAGAGGACAGATGGAGGAAAAGTAGAGGTTTGGAGGACAGGTTGGGTGTCGTCGGCATTGCAGTGGAATTGAATACCAAATTTCCTAAAAATATTACCAAGGGGTAAAAGATAAATAATACATGAAAGAGGACCCAATACTGAGCCCTGCGGGACACCTGTATTGACATACGAAGGCTTTGAACAAAACTGCTTCAACTGTACAAATTGAGACCCGTAAAGTATGATCGAAACCAAGTCAAGGGTACCAATAATTCCAATAGACTTCAATCTGTCTAACATAATGCTGTGCGAAATGCTGCACTAAATTGAGCATAATTAGTATAGATAAAAGTCCAGAGTCAGCAGCTAGCAATAAGTCATTAGAGATCTTAACAAGTGCGGCCTCAACACTATGATAAGGACGAAACCCAGATTGAAATTGCTTGCACAGACCATCATGAGAAAGATGATTCTGGACTTGGGCTGCAACAAACCTTTCCAATATTTTAGAAAGAAACAGGATATTTGAAATGGGGCGAAAATAATCGAAGTTACTTGAATCAGCCCCTGGTTTCTTTAGTATAGCCTATATCACAGCAGTTTTCAATTGAGACGGAACAGTAGGCCTACCAGAAATAAGTGAAGAGTGTATGTTATCATTACATAAAGAAGATATGAAGGAAGGAAAGCAGGTTTTAACCAAGTACGTTGGAATAGGATCCAACTGACGTGGTAGAGTTAGATTTATTAATAGTAGCCCTATAGATGCTTACAATCAGCAAAAAGGTTCACTCTATAACGCAATATTAAGCATTTTCAAAAACTGGGTACAATGTGATGATATTCGACCCTCGAACATTAAAAGGACACTTAAAAGTGTAAAAGCATTACAGTAACAAATTAGTAGGCTACCAACCACAGACCACGAATAGGCTAACCATTAACATGGTAGGCTATTTGTAGTAAAACTGTGGTTAAATACAAATGGTAATCAATCTGCCAAAAAGCATTCACAAAAAAATTATCAGCAGGAAAAGAATGCCGCGACTGAAAACATCTATTTCCATAATTCTTGTAATCTAATACCACGTCTCATTAAAATACCAAACTTTCTCTTGAAGTCTCTGAATATGAGAACGTGAAGGGATTTTTTTCAGCTCATTCAGTCAAACTTCCATAATCTTACACGCAGGCTCGTTAGAAAAAATGGGGATACACTATAATTGATATAGAAAATAATTACATTTTCCATACGAATAATAAAAATAGATCATACCTTTCCAAACATGATGCATATCACTCCCGTTACTATAGAGGGCGTTGTTGCATTGCCCCTCAGCATGACATCATGTTAGACGTCGCAAACGCGGAAGTGCTTCTTGTTTTGACTGTCCATCCATACACTGAGCTTAAACATTTTTTTTTAACAATAATAAACAGTCGTAGTCATCACGGAGGGAGCGAGATCTACTCTGACACGGCACGATAATGTTCGGGAAGTCTTCGGGTTATGAGTATCAGAGTCTGTCGCAGAGAGATCAATTGTACAGTGACACTCCTGGATTGTTTTCATCTCATGCTGAATTCACTCACAATCATGACCAGAGAGGACATTCATTTGATTATGTCCCTAAAGTATCTCAAAACGACTTCACAGGTATTCACTCTACGTTATAGTTTTCACGGTGCAAATAGTCAACATTATTTGGATAGCAACACTGCATAACGGTACACACACACACACACACATATATATATATAATGTATGTATGTATATTATAACTTATATCGATATAACGATTAATCTCATCTAACACACACACACACAAACTTATGTTAAATGTGATTAATCATTAATAATCGATTTGACAGCACTAATGATAATTATATATATTTCAAAATTCTTATTTCAGATAAATCTCAAGGATTGTTGTCCTGGATTTGCAACCTGATTGTTACGTTCCTGGTTTTCCTAGTTACTTTCGTAACTTTTCCCATATCGGGATGGTTTGTCCTAAAGGTCAGTTCTATCTAAGCGCATTATTATGAAAGTTTTAGTCTTTATTAAGCACTTATTAAATGTACAGTATTATTTTTTAGGTTGTACCGAACTATGAGAGGATAGTTGTTTTTCGTCTGGGTCGGATCCGTCCTCCTAAAGGTCCGGGAGTGGTTCTGGTTCTGCCCTTGATTGATCAGTGGCAGAAAGTTGACCTGCGGACCAGAGCCTTTAACGTCCCACCATGCAAGGTGCAATGAAATAACAGTACCTTTTTAAAAACTCATCTTTGTATACAAAGTATTTTGACATTCCCAAAAATGTTTCTGCCAAAAGGTAACCACCAAAGACGGTGGCCTGGCGTCAGTTGGAGCGGATATCCAGTTCCGGATCTGGAGTCCGGTGATGTCAGTGGTGGCCGTGCAGGATCTGAACGCCTCCACCCGTCTCACTGCACACAACGCCATGATGCAGAACTTGAGCAAAAAGACCCTGAGGGAGATACAGACAGAGAGAATCAAACTAGGGGAACATCTCGGGGTGAGAAATATTACATTTTGTTTTCTGAATTCCGTGATATTTTATTTTTTTCAAGATTAATCTTTTTTGCTCGTGTGATGCAGATGGACATGAATGAGATGACGAAGCCATGGGGGCTGGAGGTGGACCGTGTGGAGCTGATCCTGGAGGGGGTGCTCCGGGAACCAGACGGGGGTCACTCGGGGACCTTAATTATGCCCCCCTCCGTCCCGGGGCTGGAAGGTCTCACCGGACCCATACAGCAGCTCGCAATGCACTTCCTGAGCCAGAGCCAGAGCCAGAGCCAGACGGCTGCGTCTCAATGCAGTCAAGGTGATGTTAGAGCCCTCCACATATTCAGGAAAATACAAAGCGATTAAAAAAAGATCTGAATAAAGGATATGGTTGGATTCCGAAGTTAGAAACGTCAAGACTAACTTTGAATCTTGGCTTGACAAAGTCTTGTCTGAATTTTTAAAAGTTATTTTGAAGACGCTGAAGGTCAGGTTATTGTCTTGTGTACAGAGCTTGACATTAACACTCAGCGGTGCCGTGCAACGCGGTCACTCATACGAGACACTTTGGCGGGTTGAATTGTATAAAATACATTTTTCAATTGTAGTCTTTTAAGAAGGCATCTGAAATAATAACCTAAGTGCAATGTAGTTATGCTGTTCCCTGCTGCAGTTTAAAATTTAGCGACCCCTAGAGGCAAGGTGCCTCTATTTAAGTAGAGCATGTGCTATTCAGCCATTTTGTTATCAGGCATTTGAGAGAGCACACGGATGAATTCCATCTCCATTCATGTTTTACCCTTGGAAAGGCATTGTCTGTAAGTGTTTTCTAAAATTAATGTCATGAAAGTTATTTGGTGCTTTGTCATATAACGTAGTGTTGTATTTGAATATGTTGGATGTGTGTACACATTTAACTATGAATATTGTCTATGCTATTATGTATGCTATGCTATCTATGTTTAGAAGGCATGTTTTAGAAGATGTTTATGCTCAAAGTGTCTTGTAAAGTTAATGTATTTCTATTAGAGGTCGACCGATAGTGGATTTTACCGATAACGATAGCTAGGTTGGGCCATACTTGCCGATAACCGATTAATGAACCGATAGTTTTTAAAATTGATACTGGATAAAAACAAACATAACACTCCAAGTAAAACAGTGCTGAACTTTATTATAAAAAAAAAAAACTGTATTGAACCATGAAAACATGCTAAATGAAATAAATATATAAATGTGAATAAATATTTAAGTCAATAAAAGACATTCATTCAAACTGAAACAAAAAGTAATACTCTAAATAACAAATAAAACCAGTTACATTCAAATGTAACTATTTAACTGTTCTTTTCAAGCCAACTTAAGTAATAAAAACGTAACAAAATTTGTATTAAAGTGAAGATGAAAAAAATATATAACCGAAATCGAATGCTTTTCTGATTCGTTTATGTTTCTGTCAGCTGTATGAACATATCAGTTTGCTTACGTCTCTAGCTTTAAATATGCAACTTCTCTGCATATTTAATGCATAAAAGTGACCAGCTGGATATGAACTAATGCAAATAGAGGTAACAATTGTGACATTAAACATTCGGGTCGGACTTACGTTTATGTTTGTCAGTGTTTTAACCGCTTGAGGTACTACTAATGTTAGCGTCCTCTCAGCCTCGAAGGCAAACAAAACATACTGTTGTGCTGTTCTTTCTCTACTAATGCAGCATTTAGTCAACAAATTAATCACTTTATAATGATATGACAAAATGTACTGTATACATACATTTGAGCTGTCGGTGCTTTAAACGCGCATCTGATGTCAGCGCTCTCCACGCAGCATGTGCTCTCAGTGCAGCACGCAGAATCACGTGTCGAAATAAACAACACGAGGCACGAGTTTTTATTACACCTCTAGAGGCCGCTCTTGTACTGCATCATGCCAGCAGACCCTTCTCAGCTCTACAGTGTGTAATGAATGACAGCGTGCGCTTCTCAGCCGCTCCAGCAATGGACGCAACCAGGAAAAACTATCGGTATATATTTTTGCCGATAACGATAGTTCCACCAGTCAACAATCGGTGCCGATTAATCGGCAAAACCGATGAATCGGTCGACCTCTAATTTCTATTGTTGTTTTTTGCAGTTTTACACCACTTCCATTAAATTAAATTCAAGTCAACTCTGTCTTGGGTACTTTTTGGAGGAGTGTTAAGCTCGCTGCATAGCTATGTATCAATACACATAGTGAGGACAGAAGAGTAAAAAGACACCATACTTCAGGATTTAATGTGAACTGGAGATACATCGTCTTCTATCAACAAAAATGTCGAATGCCAATTCCATAAGTGTCGATCCAGAAGACCTAGAGGTTAGGTCAGAATGTGCTGCATCATCTTCGTCATCCTCTTCACGAAGATCAAGCAAGTCTACAAGCAGCATAGCGGCTGCACAAGCCCGTGCCAAAGCAGAAGGAGCACGTAAAAGAGCAGCTTTCGCAAAACGAGAGATCGAGATGCAAGTTGAGAAAGCACGCATTGAAGCTACGTTAAATGCTCTGAAGGAAGAGTGTGAGGCTGAGGCTGCCTCAGCAGAAGCTGAAGTGTTCGAGGCACTTGTTAAATCAGAAAGGGGTGAATCTGAAAAGGGAGAAGGTCATGCTTCATTTATCCACCAGTCCATCGAACGTACAGGAGAATATGTCCGAAATCACTTTGCTCCTGTAAACGAGAATCATCATCAACCTGCAGGTGTGTATAGCCCCAACCATTACTCACAGCACCATGCCGACTTTGTTAGTCAGCCTCCAAGCACAGGAAAAGTTAATTCCACAGATGTGTCAGAACTGGCTGCTTATTTAACACGTAGAGATCTTATTACTACGGGACTTAAAGTGTTTGACGATCAACCTGCCAGTTATCTGTCATGGAAATCCAGCTTCAACAACGCAGTAGAGGGGCTGAATCTCAAACCTAGTGAAGAGTTAGATCTCATAATCAAGTGGATTGGTGGGGAGTCACTACAGCATGTCAAACGTATCCGAGCTGTTCATGTAAATAATCCAGCTGCGGGCCTGGATATGGTCTGGCAGAGGCTTGACAGAAGTTATGGTTCTCCTGAAGCCATTGAAGCTTTCCTGTTCTCCAGACTTCACGACTTCCCCAAACTTTCAATCAAAGACAACAAGAAGCTGCAAGAGCTTAGTGACTTACTTTTTGAAATATTAGCAGCAAAGAAAGAAGGTTATCTCCCTGGGCTTAACTTTCTTGACACAGCAAGAGGAATAAATCCAATTTTAGAGAAATTACCTCACAGCATTCAAGAGCAATGGATGAGTAAGGGGTCTCACTACAAAAGGGAGTATTGTGTTTCATATCCTCCTTTTTCGTTTTTTGTCGACTGGGTCTCTCAACAGGCAGAGATGCGGAACGATCCCAGTTTTTTCCTCTACACTCCGAGCACTGGCCCTTTAACAGTTGAGAAGCAACATCTCACCAAAGCATGGAAACCGAAGGCCTCCTTCTCAGTGAACAGAACAGAGGTAGAAAACTCTGGAAGATTCTCTCAAGAGCACTTAAATGAGGATCCAGATAAACAATGCCCTCTTCACAAAAGCCCTCATTCTCTAAAAAAGTGTAGAGCTTTCAGAAGTAAACCCCTAGTAGAACGAAAGCGTTTTTTGTCACAGCATTTTATATGCTTTAGATGTTGTTCTTCAAGAGTCCATCAAGCAAAGGAGTGTAGAGCTGTAGTGCATTGTGAAGAATGTAATAGTGATCGACATATCTCAGCTCTTCATGCAGGACCAGCACCTTGGATTATGGAAGATTCTTCTACGCCAATGGATGATCATGATGGGGACCAAAGTGAAAGTGCAGCAGCTGCCACTACCTCCATGTGTACTGAAGTGTGCGGAGGAGGACTCAATGGTAAATCCTGCTCTAAAATCTGTCTTGTAAATGTCTTTCCAAAGGGTCATCCCGAAAAGAAAGTAAGAATGTATGTGCTATTGGATGACCAGAGTAATGTGTCGCTGGCTAGATCAGCTTTCTTTGATGTTTTTAAAATCCAAGGCGCTGCTTGTCCATATACGCTTAAGACTTGTTCTGGAACGGCAGATGCTGCAGGGAGGAGAGCAAGCGGTTTCATTGTAGAGTCGGTAGATGGAGAAGTCCGCTTATCACTGCCAACTCTCACCGAATGTGACTTAATTCCTAACAACAGGGATGAAATACCAACTCCAGAAGCTGCACGCAGTTATACCCATCTTAAAGCTGTAGCTGACAAGATGTCGCCCCTTGACCATGATGCAGAGATTCTCTTGTTGCTTGGCAGAGATATCATTCGTGTGCATAAGGTACGAGGTCAGTGCAATGGTTATCACAATGAACCCTTTGCTCAACGTTTGGACTTAGGATGGGTTATAATTGGTAACGTTTGTCTTAATGGTGTTCATAGACCCACTGTTTGTTCTTATAAAACTAACCTCCTCTGGAACGGACGTCCCAGTTACCTGACACCATGTGAGAACAGCATCTATATGAAAGTACGGTTGTCAGGTGAACAAAACAAGCCACCTGTCAGATCAACACGCACCGATGTGGGCAAATTGATTTTCAGTCAGGCAGACAATGACTATAGGCTTGCTGCTTCATTTGAGGATGAACTCTTCTTAGAGATCATGAATCAGGAATTCTGTAAAGATGGTGCAAATAGTTGGGTAGCTCCTCTGCCATTTCGCACACCAAGACAACGTTTACCCAACAACAGACAGCATGCTTTGAATCGACTCCTGTCACTCAGTCGCACTCTGAAGAAGAACACTGAGATGAAGAATCATTTTATAGATTTTATGGAAAAGATTTTTGAAAACAATCATGCTGAAGTAGCACCTCCCATCGACAGAGACAAGGAATGTTGGTACTTACCAAGTTTTGGAGTCTACCACCCTCAAAAACCTGGGCAAATTAGAATTGTGTTCGATTCAAGTGCACGGTTCAATGGCGTGTCGTTGAATGATGTTCTCCTTCGAGGTCCAGACCTTAATAATAGCTTGCTTGGAGTCCTCATGCGCTTCAGAACTGAGCCAGTTGCGGTGATGACAGACATCAAGCAGATGTTTCATAGTTTCCTTGTGAAAGAGGACCATCGCAACTACCTCCGTTTCTTGTGGTTCCATAACCACCAACTTGACGGTGAGATCATGGAGTATCGCATGAGAGTTCATGTGTTTGGTAACTGCCCCTCACCTGCCGTGGCCATTTATGGTCTGAAAAGGACAGCCATGGAGGGGGAAAGAGAGTTTGGAAAAGAGGTGAGAAAGTTTGTAGAAAGACACTTTTATGTCGATGATGGCCTCAAATCATTCCCCATGGTGGAGGAAGCGGTCAGCGTGCTGAAATCAGCTCAAGAGATGTTAGCCCAATCCAATCTTAAGTTGCATAAAATTGCATCCAATAAACTGGAGGTAATGAAAACCTTCCCTGCTGCCGATCTTGCCAAGGGCTTACAGGACCTTGATGTTGGCCAAGACCTTTACACTGTGCAGAGAAGTCTAGGCCTAAAATGGGACCTTGTTGCAGACACACTCACTTTTCAAGTGGTTGATTCTGAAAAGCCATATACTCGACGTGGGGTGTTATCTGCTATAAATAGCCTGTTCGACCCGCTTGGGTTTGCTGCTCCTGTGAGTGTTCAAGGTCGAACAATTCTAAGAGATCTGACCAGCGACATCTGCGATTGGGATGCACCTCTCCCTGATCACAAGTTCGAGGAATGGCGGAAATGGTGTACTTCTCTACAACATCTGAAAGAGGTGAAGATTCCAAGAATATACACATCAATTCCTTATTCACAAGCTCAGGAAAGAGAAGTCTATATATTCTGTGATGCGTCAACTAAAGCCATTGCCGCTGTTGGCTATGTAAAGGTTACAGATGCTCATGGACAGACTGAAGTTGGATTCATTTTCGGTAAAACAAAACTGGCGCCAAAACCTGACCTAACCATTCCCAGACTTGAATTATGCGCTGCCGTTCTCGCAGTGGAAATAGCAGAAGTAATCTCGGAAGAGCTGGACCTGGAGCTGAAGAACATGAAATTCTATACCGACAGCAAGGTGGTTCTTGGTTACATATTCAATGAATCAAAACGCTTCTTTGTATATGTTAATAACCGAGTGCAACGGATTAGACGTTCAACTCAGAAACATCAGTGGCACCATGTTCAAACTGATCTCAACCCAGCCGACTGTGGGACAAGAGCCGTTTCAGCAAATCAGCTTACTGTCTCTGCATGGCTTACTGGGCCAAAATTCCTGTCGCAAACCTGCCAACCAGCTGTGGAAGCCTTTGACCTCATCCATCCTGAATCTGATGCAGAACTGCGACCTGAGGTAATGACATGTATAACCAAACTTTCTTCATGCCTTGGAAGTGCACGTTTTGAAAGGTTTTCAAGCTGGACGTCAGCTTCAAGAGCTGTAGCACGACTCTCACATATAGCTCATTCCTTCTCAAAAGAAGTCAATCAGGATTCCTGCCATGGCTGGCATATGTGTAAGGAACCTTTGAGTGCAGTCCAACTGGATGAAGCAAAGACTAAAATCATTCTTGCTGTTCAAATTGAGACCTATCCAGAGGAAATGCAGAGCATCAGAAAGGGAAAATCTGTTAATAAACGAAGTCCCCTTGTCAAACTGTGTCCATTTGTTGATGCTCAAGGAATACTTCGAGTTGGAGGAAGATTGTCGAAAGCACAAATTCCATCAAATGAGGCTCATCCAATTATAATTCCAGGTAAACACCATGTTGCTTCTCTACTTATTAGATATTACCATGAAAGAGTTTGCCACCAAGGCCGCCATTTCACTGAAGGAGCTGTCAGAGCAGCTGGATTCTGGATCGTTGCCGGTAAGAGACGTATCAGCAGTCTAATACACAGCTGTGTAACATGTCGTAAGTTACGGGGTAGGTCTGAAGAGCAGAAGATGGCAGACCTACCAGTTGATCGCTTGAGCACCGATCCTCCGTTTACTTATGTAGGTCTAGATGTGTTCGGTCCATGGTCTGTCACTGCCAGAAGAACACGTGGAGGACAGAGTAATAGCAAGCGCTGGGCAGTCATCTTCACATGTATGAGTACACGAGCTATTCACATTGAAATCATTGAGTCACTTGATACATCTAGTTTTATCAATGCCCTTAGACGATTCTTTGCAATCAGAGGACCTGTGAAGCAACTGAGGTCTGATTGTGGAACAAACTTCATAGGGGCCAGCAAAGAACTACAGGTTGGTTCTATGCATGCCAACAAACCTGTAGAAAGCTACCTCTCAGAGCAAGGTTGTACTTGGTTGTTCAATCCGCCACATTCCTCACACATGGGAGGTAGTTGGGAGAGAATGATTGGAGTGTCTCGTCGTATTCTTGATGCCATGCTTCTCAAACTTGGATCTGCTGGACTGTCACATGAAGTTTTAACAACTTTTATGGCCGAAGTTACAGCCATCGTAAATTCAAGACCATTGACTTCTGTGTCCTCCGATCCAGAACAACCTCTCATTCTTACCCCTGCTATGCTCCTTACGCAAAAGATTGGAGCACATTCTGTACCACCAGGGCAGTTTGACGATAGTAATCTCTATAAACGGCAGTGGAGACAAGTCCAGCATCTGGCCAACGGATTCTGGAAAAGGTGGAGAAGCGAGTATATCTGTGGTCTCCAGAAGAGACAAAAGTGGACGGATGAGAAAACAAATGTGAAAGAAGGAGATCTTGTCCTGCTAAAGGATATTCAATCCAAAAGACACGACTGGCCTATTGGTTTAATCACTCAAACCTTTCCAAGTGATGACGGGAAAGTAAGGAAGGTCGAAGTGAAAATTGTCAGAGAAGGTGGCTCTAAGCTGTTTTTGCGACCGATCTCTGAAATTATTATTCTCTTGAGTAAGGACGGTAAAGGACTCTGTGGTTAGTTCTATAGAATGGACACTAAAGGTTTATTTGCTTGTATGGTTTGGCATCTTAAAGATGCCAGGTGGGGAGTATGCTGTTCCCTGCTGCAGTTTAAAATTTAGCGACCCCTAGAGGCAAGGTGCCTCTATTTAAGTAGAGCATGTGCTATTCAGCCATTTTGTTATCAGGCATTTGAGAGAGCACACGGATGAATTCCATCTCCATTCATGTTTTACCCTTGGAAAGGCATTGTCTGTAAGTGTTTTCTAAAATTAATGTCATGAAAGTTATTTGGTGCTTTGTCATATAACGTAGTGTTGTATTTGAATATGTTGGATGTGTGTACACATTTAACTATGAATATTGTCTATGCTATTATGTATGCTATGCTATCTATGTTTAGAAGGCATGTTTTAGAAGATGTTTATGCTCAAAGTGTCTTGTAAAGTTAATGTATTTCTATTGTTGTTTTTTGCAGTTTTACACCACTTCCATTAAATTAAATTCAAGTCAACTCTGTCTTGGGTACTTTTTGGAGGAGTGTTAAGCTCGCTGCATAGCTATGTATCAATACACATAGTGAGGACAGAAGAGTAGTGTTGTCAAAAATATAGATTTTTCGATCAATACTGAAATATCTAAGAGGCTTTCAACACTCATTTTCTGCAGAATAGATACACGAGACCAGCTACTCTTTCTCTCTCTATGGAAGTAAAATAATGACAAATGTTTTTGAAATAAAAAAGCCTGTTGAATTGCACTACTTGAAAAAAATATGCATTGCATTAACCATGCTTGTATTTTAATGCATTGTATTTTTAGGCCTTGCATTTTTATGGGCTGAAATTCAACATGGTTGTATATTTAAGCTGTGAATATTACAATTCAAAACATTTCAAACACATTTTCATTCATAAAAATTCAATAATCCATTTTCACCTTTCATATTTCACTTCCAAAATATTCAAACTGTTTAAAAATACAACCTATAATATTCAACGGGCAATTTTCGGACCACTTTATTTCGCTTTACAAATTCGCTTCCACAAATTCAGTGGTTCAAATTCGACAGTAAATTCAACAGTGACCTCCAGGAACTGCAGGAAAAGCAGTAGATTACCGAGCATAATCTCCATCTGCTGTTAATCAAGCTCACCAGCAGGGGGCGCAAGCGTGTGTTGTTGACGAAGACCAGAGCAACAGTTAGAGCAAGCCATTCATTCATAAAACTGATTTTTAGAAATGTAAGTGTATTTGTGATTATTATGAGGGCTGTTTTCATGTTTAATTCAGTGTCTTCACGGTCCCTGTGTAGCCTACATCTTTCTCTACCGTGAACAAGATTACAATGTTATTCCCCCGATGCTGATGTACAGAACAAATGTTACATTTGAGGTAGACATATATTTCTCTTGGTTGTTTTGCCTTAACTTTATATCGCGACGATGTGCTGCAGTACTGGGGTTTCCCTCAATAATTCAGGATTGCTGGACATATAAAACGCTTAACGTATACTAATGGACTAATACAGTGATATAAAAGACCAAACTCGCACCTTATTGACAAGGCTGTACTATGGCTACAGGCAAGCAGACTCAGAATATGAACTTAACGCGCAAGCAAGTTTCACGCTAAGCGTTTCCCAGTTACATAACTTACTGGCCAATGGCTATAAAGTTGGCTTGACGTTGGACATTCGCACATTTAGGGACCGTCTCTAAAGTTACATACGACATTGGTATACACGTTTCTAACTTCAATAGCAAACTTCTATTTATATGAATAAATATAAAAAAATTAAAAGGTGTGCATCATGCCTGACACCTACATGAACACTTACAGTTGTTTTTATGACTGCAAGTCATTCTCTTCCAATGCTATTGAAGTTAGAAACGTGTATACCAATGTCGTATGTAACTTTAGAGACGGCCCCTAAATGTGCGAATGTCATGCCAACCATAGATGCCAACTTTATAACCAGTATGACCGGGAAACGCGTGAAACTTTGCGTGTTAAGTTCATATTCTGAGTCTGCTTGCCTGTAGCCATATAGTACAGCCTTCTCAATAAAGTGCGAGTTTGGTCTTTTATATCAATAGTCCATTAGGATAAGTTAAGCGTTTTATATGTCCAGCAATCCTGAATTATTGAGGGAAACCCCAGTACTGCAGCACATCGTCGCGATATAAAGTTAAGGCAAAACAACCAAGAGAAATATATGTCTACCTCAAATGTAACATATGTTCTGTACATCAGCATCGGGGGAATAACATTGTAATCTTGTTCACGGTAGAGAAAGATGTAGGCTACACAGGGACCGTGAAGACACTGAATTAAACATGAAAACAGCCCTCATAATAATCACAAATACACTTACATTTCTAAAAATCAGTTTTATGAATGAATGGCTTGCTCTAACTGTTGCTCTGGTCTTCGTCAACAACACACGCTTGCACCCCCTGCTGGTGAGCTTGATTAACAGCAGATGGAGATTATGCTCGGTAATCTACTGCTTTTCCTGCAGTTCCTGGAGGTCACTGTTGAATTTACTGTCGAATTTGAACCACTGAATTTGTGGAAGCGAATTTGTAAAGCAAAATAAGACCGAAAATTGCCCGTTGAATATTATAGGTTGTATTTTTTAACAGTTTGAATATTTTGGAAGTGAAATATGAAAGGTGAAAATGGATTATTGAATTTTTATGAATGAAAATGTGTTTGAAATGTTTTGAATTGTAATATTCACAGCTTAAATATACAACCATGTTGAATTTCAGCCCATAAAAAATGCGAGGCCTAAAAATACAATGCATTAAAATACAAGCATGGTTAATGCAATGCATATTTTTTTCAAGTAGTGCAATTCAACAGGCTTTTTTATTTCAAAAACATTTGTCATTATTTTACTTCCATATCTCTCCCTCATCTGTCCAACAGTTACACAAAAACCCGCCTCCACTCACTCACTCGTTTCATTTGCTCTGGATGAATATTACTGGGTTTGAACTTCGCTGTGGGATTGCGCGTATTGCACATAAATGTACTTATTTTGTACTCGCATCAAAAGTGCGCGCACATAAAGCCGCCTCTCAGTACTAAGTTGTTTTTGCTGCTTTTTGAGCTTAAACAATCAAATACACATAAAATAATGTCAAAATGCCGGTCTTGGCGAGTATTCACTTAAACACAGTCAGTTGCTGTATTTTTTAAGTGAATGTAAACAGTTGAGAAATAAAACGCACGTGTAACAGAATAATGGCTCTGTGCGTCAGGTCTTAAAGTGACAGCAACTAATATACCCGCTGCCAAATTACGAGATAATATTTTAATATCTATATGGCAGTTTTTCCCCATGGTTCCAATGTCAAAATTGTGGCCAGTGTAAATTCTGACTGGCTAGTATCTTTGGAAAACCACTAGCCACAGCTGCGGGTGAGCAAAAAATTTAATGTCAAACCCTGCGTAGTTAAATACTTTTCACGTCAAAACTCGAAAAATTTGAATATCGTGCAAAAGTACATTTATTTCAGTAATTCAACTTAAAAGGTTAAACTAATATATTATATAGACTCATTACATGCAAAGTAAGATATTTCAAGCCTTTATTTGTTATAATTTTGATGATTATGTCACCTTTTCACAATTTGGGGTTTTCATAAGCTGTAAGCCATAATCATCAAAATTATAACAAATAAAGAAATATTGAAATATCTCACTTTGCATGTAATGAGTCTATATAATATATTAGTTTCACCTTTTAAGTTGAATTACTGAAATAAATGAACTTTTGCACGATATTCTAATTTTTCGAGATTCACCTGTATAAGCCGTGTGTGTCTAGGCTATGGCTAGGATTTTTTGAGACACTTTGGGGACTCCTTAACAACTGTTACCAAGGTGTTCTTACTGGTTGCTAGGCTATTGGTAAGGTGTTGTGAGTTGTTGCTAGACTGACAGACTGTAATAAATTGTTTGTTATATTCCTCACTTTGCATAAAATCATCTGCCGTATGACTAAATGTACATTTGAAATGTTCAAGCCATCATAATAAATGTTGTGGTTTCCTCCAGATACAGTGAGCTTCGCAGATGAGCTGCGCTCAGTGTCCGCGGCGAGTGTCAGCAGTGTGGATGGACTGATGGATGTGGTCCGATCAGTGATGTCAGAGGAGCTGGTTCATCAGGTGGGAGCCTGTTACCAGTTTCAGATCACCACTGACTCTGGACAGACCAACAACTATTATATGGACCTGACACAAGGTAAGACTGGGACTGTGTGTGAGAGAACGCCATTATATAAACCAAACACTACACCTGGTGTAGTGCCTGCTAGGGCTGGGCGATATGACCAAAATCTCATATCACGATATAAGTCATCTCATATCCCGATAACGATATATATCACGATATAGTACCTTTTCTGTAAATTCAATCAATTAATAATTTATATATATAATTACTACATGGAAAATACTTTTAGCATATATCAAATAAAAGAAAAGTTGATATATATATATTGAGTATATATTAAGTATATCCTCAAAAATGTTTTTTTTTTAATATATATATATATATATATTATATTCTCAAAGAATGTAGAAATATAAAATATGAACGAAATTTAAAACACTTTTCAAAAACAAATGATTACAGGCCCAACATAAAATATTGCTATATAAAATACCAAATGTAAAAATTCAATGGAAGATGTTTAAAATGTAGCAGAAATCAGGGCTCTGAACCTGTTCAATGAACGAAAACAAACAAACGAAATTTTGACAGGAGCATAACCAGAAACGGAAACCAAATTAAATTTAATCTTTCTGAACAGACCGTTTATATACTGTCTATGGAACAGACACGCTTATTTGAAATGGCCATTAACCGGTTAACAACGTTATTTTATCGTTCTGTTAACTATTTTAATTTGCCAGTCAACCAATCATGAATTCAAATAGTACAGACTGAGCAAATGTGATATTGACGCGCATAGCCTATCCAACGTGAGTGAAATGCCCATGCTCAGCTGTCAGTCATCATTGATAAGTCGCAATGGGAATGCGCTGGCGTTAGTTTTCCATACTGTATGTCACCAACTGTCAAAAAATGAAAATGAATAGCAGGTATGTAATATGCAACTTTTTGTTTTTTGAAACCAGCGAAAATTGCAGGATAGTGTAGATAGAACATGGATCCACACAACGTCACATCACGCACTTAAAGCGCTTCTGTGAACGGAGAAAACAGAATAAAGCTAAATATATAAAACTAATATATAGGCCTATATGCGAAATATAGGCTATTTGCCTTAAATAATTACAGATTAACAAAACGAAAGGAAGCATTTTGCTGAGCTTCGGATCATGCGACAGGGTCCAAAGTTCACAAAAAGGAAACCGAGATGTTAGAAAAGGGAATCGAGCTTGTTTTCTGTATCTTACGGCTTTACAGTTTTGAATAATTGTTTGCTTCTATACGTATGACCATAAATTACGGAGTAACGAATTCCTGTTCCTGTGATCGCGCAGACGCTTCACGGCACGCGCACACGTTCTTGCATTGCTAACTTGACATAACAGCATGTTCATTATCACAATATAATAGTCAACTAAACATAAAGAAATTTTACCAAATCATGTTCAGGCTACAGAGGTAGCCCCTCATTTAGGAACGAGCTCCTCGGTTTGTCCTGGCTGGTCCTGCTCGGAAACACCCGGTTCTATCACCCTTCACTCGCCATGTTATTCACGTTTCTGCCTGCATTCTCATGGCGGCGTGTAAGATTGCAGTCCTCCAAATGATGAAAAAAAGTTTTGCCGTAAACAATGTTTTTTGCGACACCACGATATGAACGATAGAGCATAATATGAATCGATAGACTTTTTATATCGTCCATCCGATATATATCGTCATATCGCACAGCCCTAGTGCCTGCTATTGGTATTATGATCCTAGGAACAATATCAGGACGGAGCCATGGCTTATTGATGAAGCTCATTTGGGTGATTTGGGTTCGGGCCTGGCTTGCAACATCTCCGAAATCCTTTCTACTATGGCTTATTTCTGTTACCCCAGCTTACAATTTTTAGTTCACACATTTCTTTTTTTTTTTTAAGCAACACCAAGTAGCTTTTGCTCTCGTGGTCCCCCTACAGTTGGGAAACAGTATTGTCTTCTACTACTGTCGCAAAATCTGTCATGGTTACACCAGGAGATATACGTGCATTTGTTGACAAACCGATACCCCCGAACTCTGCAGGAGGAGTTCTCACGTCTTGGGCAGACGGCCTGCGTTGCGTGTGAAATGTCTTCATCACAGGTACAGTGGCATATATGTCAGCATGTCTTGTGAATATAATTTCATGGGTTTTATTTTTTCAAACGCCAAAAGATCACGTAGCTCACGTTTACAAGCCAGCGTCACTATAGTAGCCTATTGGCTACTGTTTTACATAATGGATATGCTAATTCAATTACATGTTTGTGTGGTAGGTAATAGCCATATGTCGTCAATATTATAATATCAAGCAACCATAGATGAATCTGCCAATTTGAAAAATCGATTTGCATTATAGTCTGAGGACACTTTAACCAGAAAAATAAATAAATAAACAAACATGACTATCAGCCTGCAGTCATTAGGATAGTTATCCTAAAAGATGATTTTGTCCGTCTAATCATGTAGCTATTACTAGTCCGACAGCATGACGGCCAATCAGCATCGGTCCCTCCTCCTCCTTTAGCTCACGCCAGCGAACGAACGCTGGGCCAATATTGATCCTCATCCGGCCTTTGATTTTATCACTCTCCCTTTTTCTCTTCCTATAGTCTCCTCCGACAAAACCTCTGCCTCCTTCGGTTTAGTTGCTGCTTCGGCCGTGACAACAACATACAGACGCTACTAGACGGCAAAGAAACGCTAGTTAGGCTCTCACGTCCGAATTTGAGGAAGTGGGGGAAGTGAGGTATACCGTAAAGCAGTCGAATATTGTAGTTCGGTTTGTGCTCGGGTTACTACCCGAACCCCGAAGCTCCGTAGTGCCAGTGAAGGCGACACAGACCCCGTCAGGCTATGGCAGACGTGTCATTTAACCTATTGTGAGTCGATGTACCATCACAAGAGTCTTGTAAATATATTATGAAGGTTGAAAAACTACTTGGTGTTGCTTTAACGTTTGTTTTTGGTTAACCAGGAAAGTTTTCTTTACGTTACCCTAACGGTCCCCTACCCTCAGTTCATCATGTTAATTCTGACATATTCTTTAATCATAAATAAAAAAATTCAAGGGGTATGCAGAGAATGACATCAACACAATCTATGTTTTTTCAAATCTGAAATTTATTGATAAATTTAAAAAAATGAATAAACAATAAAAAATCTGTACATTTATTTCTTACCACTGAATTGTACACTTTAGCATGACATGCTTCTGTTGTTTCTTCTCAATTAACATCATGTTATTTTCAATTAGACGTCAAATCTTTCCAAAATTATATTTACTCACATATCTAATATTAATTATAAGTAATTATACATTATGGCGCTGTTGAATGCTTGGATCTGATTGTTTGACACACTTTCTAAGGTGAGCAAATGTTTTCAGGGAAACGCAAGGTTAAAGTAATTCCAGGTTTTGTGATCCATATCACAATAACCAAACGGGACCCAAATACTAACGTTAGGGTGACGTTCTGTGTTTGCTGGGACTCTGCTATTAGTCATTAAAAATGAGGGGGTCAGAGATCAGAACTAAAAGTATTAAAAACATTTCTGTAAATTGAAATAAAGCTGAAATCAAGTAAAATAGAAATATTAGTTGAAAAACGTAAACTAAACTAAAATTAGAAAAGTTGCCTTGTCATTAAACTGAAGTTAAAGTTTTACAAATTATTACAACTGAAATAAAAAATGTATTTAAAAAAAAAACTAATAAAAGGATAAAAGCACGTAACGAAAATTTAAATGACTAAACATGAAACTAAAAATAAAAGCAATTAATAAAACTATAATGCTAAAATAAAGATGTGTTACTACATGAAGCATCAGGTAAGATTATTGAATGGTGAATGCCTATAAGAAATGCATTATTTACAGTGCTTTAATCCACAATATTACCAACACGGCACCCAAATTAAGACCAACATCATCCAAAATCTCTCGTGCCCTACTCTATTATTCAACGTACAGTGCTATGCATAAGTTTAGACACCCATGCTAAAGTTGACTAAAAAGAGGAATAAAAAATCATCTTTTGGAAATTGAACTTAATGCCTTAATTAAAAAAAAATAGGAAAAATCCAACCTTTAAGGACACCAATTTTCTTTGTGAATGAATAATGTATCGTAAATAAATAAATGTTCTTCCTTAAAATACAGGGTGCATAAGTTTGGACACCCCTATGTTAAATTCCCATAGAGGCCGGCAGATTTGTATTTTTAAAGGCCAGTTACTTCATGGATCCAGGATACTCTGCATCCTGATAAAGTTCCCTTGGCCTCTGGAATTAAAATATCCCCACATCATCACACACCCTTCACCATACCTGGAGATTGGCATGGGCTACTTTCCATAAGATCATCTCTCAATGCAAATCAAACCAGCTGTTAGGCTAACTGAAATAAAACCATGCCAATCTCCAGGTATAATGAAGGCTATGTGATGATGTGGGGATATTTTAATTCCAGAGGCCAAGGGAACTTTATCAGGATGCAGAGTATCCTGGATCCATGAAGTAACTGGCCTTTAAAAATAAAAATCTGCCTGCCTCTATGGGAATTTAACATAGGGGTGTCCAAACTTATGCACCCTGTATTTTAAGGAAGAACATTTATTTATTTACGATACATTATTCATTCACAAAGAAAATTGGTGTCCTTAAAGGTTGGATTTTTCCTATTTTTTTAAATTAAGGCATTAAGATCAATTTCCAAAAGATGATTTTTTATTCCTCTTTTTAGTCAACTTTAGCATAGGTGTCTAAACTTATGCATAGCACTGTATATGATTACATGCAGAGAATTTTTTGAAAGATTATGTACTGCCCCGTTTGGGAATGGTCTCTAGACTGTAGTGAAATCCCCAGAATGCTGCCTCAGCGGTTTCCCGTGTCTGTGTTCAGGCCGCGGAGCGTGTGGTGTGGGCGTCCTGCCGAGAGAGCCGGACGTTTCTCTGTGCGTGAGCGAGCAGGATCTGCTGGCCATGTTCCAGGGCGGCCTGCGCCCGTTGGCCGCCTACAGCAGCGGCAGACTGAGAGTACAGGGAGATCTGAACACCGCCATGAAGCTGGAGACACTCATCAAACTCCTCAAGACAACATGACACCATTTATAACGCTTCCGTTTGTAGTTATTTCAATTGATCAAAGGCCTTTGTAAATAATATAAGGTTTACACTGTGAATGTTTAAATAGCTTCAGGGCTTAAATTATATTTTGTAAAACATTTTATTGTGATTGCATTCAAAGCCTTTCACTTCCTGGTGTGTCTGTCAGTGTTGTTTAATTATTTATAATAGTGTGTAAGAGTATTATGTGACCCAACCATTTCAATTTATGTATTTTACCCAATAAACTGTTGATTCAAAAAAAATCTATTTATGACGGACTTGTCTTGACATTACAGAAATATATTTTCTTGGTGAGTCTTATTGCACACACACTTAGCAACATCCTTGAAGTTTGTGTTTATAGGCTGATCCGTTGTCTTGTCCAAGGCTGACTGTCTCTCGACCTTTGACCCCCATATATTTGGTGCCCTTGCGCAACTGTTTATACAGAAAACTTTACAACAAGGTTATTCCACTATAGCATTTTGGTGTATATATATTTGTTCAGTTGAATGAGTATTCAATGCTCTTTCTGCACACTACTAACGGGAGATTAGACCTCAAAGAGATGAGCAATGAACACATTTATTTTCTAACAGCTCAGTGTCATCAATGAAGCATTCAAATAAAGTCATTTGTGCCAAATGCATATTGAAACATGATGAGAAACATGAAACATACTCCTTCTGGTAACACGGATAATAACCAACACAGAAGGCACACAAGTTTCTCCTAAAGCAGCACACCACCTCTCAACAATGGCAAGTCCAACACCTTAACCCTCCCAACAGGACAAGTGAGACATCAGACTTAGTCAGATATTTTGCTCGACTTGAACTTGTTAAAGGAATACTCCTTTACTAATTTTCCAACTCGCCTAGAGTTAAGCTTTTTTTAAGTTTTACCGTTTTCGAATCCGTTCAGCCGATCTCCGGGTCTGGCGGTAGCACTTTTAGCATAGATAATTGAATCTGATTAGACCGTTAGCATCTCTCTCAAAAAAATTACCAAAGAGTTTCGATATTTTTCCTATTTAAAACTGGACTCTTCTGTAGTTACATCGTGTACTAACACCGACAGAAAATGAAAAGTTGCGATTTTCTAGGCCAATATGACTAGGAACTATACTCTCATTCCTGTGTAATAATCAAGGAACTGCTGCCGTACCAGCAGCGCAATTAGGTAATTTTTTTGAGAGAGATGCTAACGGTCTAATCAGATTCAATGATCTATGCTAAGCTATGCTAAAAGTGCTACCGCCAGACCCGGAGATCGGCTGAATGGATTCGAAAACGGTAAAACTCAACAGTTTAACTCTAGGCGAGTCGGAAAATGAGCCTATTTCTAAAAAAAAGTGCAGTGTTCCTTTAACCTTCCCAACAAGACAAGTGAGACATTTCAGACTTTGTCAGATATTTTGCTCGACTTGAACTTGTTAACACTGGCTTAATACAGTTCAGTGACCAACCAGAAAGCTTCAAAGCCTGGAAGCGGTTCTTTCAAAATGCTGTTAGTGGTTTGAACTTGACAGCTAGTGAAGAAATGGACTTGTTGGTTGGGAAAATAATCAGAGAGAGAGAGTTTGGGAAACGGGGTCCTAGAAAATATATATTTTATTATTACTATTGAAACTTTTTATTACATTTTGCAGAAATATAAAAGACCATCAAAGAACCATATTAAAAAATTATAATAATGAATTCATTAAAACATAATCTACTTAAGCTTGAAAAGAATAGAAAATAGAATGAGAAGTCTGATCAGGAGGTCCATCACAATAAGGCCCTCAATAATAGCCAGTAGGGGGCACCACATCTTATGAATGTCCCAGAAAATTTGGGGTGGTCTCTTATGTCCTCAGCACACTCCATCATCCTTGACATGCGAAGTGGGAAGTCATATTAAAGCAAACTGCGGCTTTCCACAGCAGCTGTTCTTCCCATAGCGAGAGAGAGGCAGTGAGAGGGTGTGATGGACCGCTGGAGTCTGAGGGCCCGTCTGGCTCCGTGTCTGTCCGCATTTAAGCACCTGCCACAGGTCAGGACGTCCCACGCAGGACCCGTACCTGCAGTCCGAAAGGACAACTCTACCGTACTGCCCTATAGTGAGATTCCTGGACAATGGAAGAACGGTGTGGCGAGTCTCTACACATTCTGGAAAATGGATGGCCTCAGGAATATACACCGGATTATGGTGCACAATTTCAATATGTTTGGTCCCATCTACAGGTAAAACGACACTTTATTATTTTTTTTATTTTTTTTACACCTAATAGTCTGAAATTAAACATTTGTATTTTTCAGGAAAAATGTGATTTCCAGGCCTTAAAAATTATAGAAATAAAAAATAAAACAGTCATGCACATTTCGATTTATTTGCGATATGTTTTTTTCTCAAATATTTCATGACTTTTTTTGGTGTCACTTTATTTTTAGGCGACACAGTCAAATAAGTACTGAGTAATATCAATTAACTAGCTACATGTACTTACTATAGAGTTACGGTTAGGTTTAGGGTTCGTTACTTGTAATTATGCATAATGCAGTTATTACTATAGTAAGTACATGTAGTAACGTGTAACTCCATCACCTTAAAAAAAAAGAGTTACTATTTTGTTCCCCCAGTTATCAAAGATTGAAAAGTCATAGAAATTGGTCAAAGGTGGTAATTTTTTTTTTTAATAATTGTATTTATGTTAATTTCATAATTGTATACTACATAAATGTGTTTAATGACATAAAAAGTACTAAAATACCGTAAAAATATTTCCAGACAGTTTTTTTTTCTCCGAAATATATCACACATTTTTGACTCATGAATATCAAAAAGATTTCCTAAGGTTATTCCATTTGACCGGAATAACCCGACATTTATAAGTAAAAATATAGTATTTTTAAAATAATAATAATAAACCATACTGACCTTTTCCTTTTTATTTAAGAAAAAATAAATACAAATTGTCTTCATTTCTTTTTCATTGTACAATCATTTATGCACCTAAACATTTTTACACCACCGAACAAATCTAAAAAAGACATTTAATATATAAATTGTTCCATAATAGTCTGTGCTTGAAGGGTTCATGTGACCCTTTTCATCATCACAGAGGTATTAAAAGGAGAGTTCACCCAAAAATAACATTTTTGTCATTATTTACCCAATCTCAAACATGGTCCCCAATTGACTTCAATAGTACAGTCATGCTCAAAAGTTTACATACCCCTTGCAGGAATCATACAAAATGCATGTTATATTTCTATTCAATACTGTCCTGAACGAGATATTTTACATAAGAGATGTTTACATATAGTCCACAAGACAAAAATAAATAAAAAATATTTCACATTCCCTTGAAATATTTTTTTCTTATTTTGTTTAAATATCAAATTTTTACTAATTAGTACAGCCCTTGGGAAGCAACAGAAGATACTTACACATTTCCCCTGAAAACAAATTAAGTACAATTGAACCGGGATCTTAAAGCATCGTGTTTCTTTCCGGAGCATCAGGGAATGTTTGAACCTTTTTTAATAGTTGTGTTTGAGTCCCTCAGTTGTCCTCAGTGTGAAAAGATGGATCTCAAAATCATGCAAGACACCTGAACATTGTGAAAACATCATCATAACATTATATGATATCTGCACAATACATTTGCTCAGGGAAAAAGTTGGATACTACGAGAGTGTGAACATCATCAAGCCTGAAGACGCTGCTATCCTGTTCAAAGCCGAGGGTCATTATCCCAAGAGACTCCGGGTGGAAGCGTGGACCTCCTACAGGGACTACAGGAACCGCAAATATGGCGTCCTGCTAAAGTAGGCAGAGTCTTTCCAGATCTGCTACAACCACGTTTACTGGAATAGTAAAAGACATTGATTTGTTCCTGCAGAGATGGAGAGGACTGGAAATCTAATAGGATCATTCTAAACAAGGAGGTGATTTCTCCGGAGGTGCAGGGGAACTTCGTGCCGCTCCTGGATGAGGTCGGGCAGGACTTTGTGGCTCGAGTCTATAAAAAGATTGAGAGGAGTGGACAAAATGAATGGACCACAGATCTGTCCCATGAACTCTTCAAGTACGCACTGGAATGTAAGGTTTGACACCATCAAAAACACTCTAAAAAATGCTGGGTTGTTTTAACCCAATTTTGGGTAAAATATGGACAAACCCAAACGTTGGGTTAAAAATGTAATGTAAAAATTTAACCCAACGGCTGGGTTTGTCCATATTTTACCCAAAATTGGGTTAAAACAACCCAGCATTTTTTAGAGTGAACAAACACAACTTTCTTATTTTATTATAATGGTCTGTACAATAAAATGTGAATATATACAGTACATATATACTATAAATCAGGGCTGTCAAAAGATTAATCGCGATTAATCGCATCCAAAATAAAAGTTTGTGTTTACATAATATATGTGTGTGTACTGTGTATAGTTATTTATATATATAAAAACTCACACAATCATGTATATATTTAAGAAAAATTGGTTGTATTTATATATAAAATATTTATAGATAATATAAATTATATAATACAGTGTATAAATGAAAATATTTCTTAAATATATACATGAATGTGTGTGTATTTATACATAATAATCATACACAGTACACACACATATATTATGTAAACACAAACTTTTATTTTGGATGCGATTAATCGCAATTAATCTTTTGACAGCCCTACTATATATATATATAGTATTCAGTGGATACATATATAGGGTCGGGACTCGATACATTTTTTAATCTAATTAATTAGAGGCTTTGTAATTAATTAATCGAAATTAATCGCATTTGAATTGGATATATTATAAATATTTGCGTCCACGCTAGCTGCTATATGTTTTGCGTTGAGGTGATACTTTAGGCTCGATGTGCTGCGGTGATATGCAAATTCCTTGTTGCATAGCTTGCACACAACCATGCTCTTATTCTCAACGCTTCCATCCGTTAGTTTTTTATAACAAAATTTCACATCCACGGGGCCAACCAAAGCGGTCTCGTCAGCTTCTTTATTCATGTTCACTGTGGTTTGTTTTTGTCTGAAGTCATGAACGCTAGTTGGTGCTCGAGTATAATCGGTCCGCCGAAACTCATCCAGTGAGAAACGTTCCGCGGTGCAAAAATAAGTGTGATTAAAATGCATAAAAAATGTTTAAAGCGTTATTTTTTGTGTAATTAATTAATCTTAATTAACGCGTTAAAGTCCCGGCTCTAATATATATACATTGTATCCTCTCAGCCGTGAGTGCTGTGTTGTACGGTGAGCGATTGGGTCTGCTGTTGGACTACATTGATCCAGACGCCCAGCACTTCATCGACTGCATCACCGTCATGTTCAAGACCACCTCGCCCATGCTGTTCTTCCCTCCGGCCCTGCTCCGCCGCATGGGGGCCAAGATCTGGAAGGACCACGTGGAGGCCTGGGACGGCATCTTTAACCAGGGTAACACAACACTGGTTGCATAGGATGAAATTCATGCTGGTCTTTTTGCCAAGAAACATGATATACTCACTGCAAAGTTCTTCGCTTAGGGGTAAAAATGATTTCAAAATATGTGACCAGCGTTATACCGTTAGCAAACATCCCGATGCTGCCCACGCTGCAAGTAGCTATACAGTATTAAAGGATTAGTTCACTTCCAAAAAATGTTTTGCTGATGATTTACTCACCCCGATATCATCCAAGATGTCCCCAGTCTTTCTTTCTTTAGTCGAAAAGAAATTAAGGTTTTTGAGGAAAACATTCCAGGTCTTTGACAAAAATCTGATTTTCTCATTCTCTTTTTTTATTAGACTTATCCACATTCAAGTGTTGATTAAAAAAGGAAACATGAAACAATAAAACGTTTTTTTTGTTGTTGTTTGTTAAAAGCATAGGCTCTGTTCTATCTTTTGATATATTGCATGTTCAGATATTCAACTAATCGCCACGGACCAATGGTAGCTCGAAGGTGTTCACCAGCCGGAGCGAACTTTTCCGGAAAGTTCACTTTGGCAAGGTTTTTCGAACTCCCAAACGAACTTGAAACAAAAGTAACTTTGGCCTGATTTTGTTCGAAATTACATCACACCATTTCTTCGATTTCACTTTAAGTATATCGAGGCTCTTGAAACTTCCACTGATTTTTCATCCCTCATCCCTCAAGCCGACCGATGTATCCAGAACATCTACCGACAGATGAGGAAAGATCCAGAAGCCAGCGGGAAGTACCCTGGCGTGCTGGCTAGCCTTCTAATGCTGGACAAACTGTCCATCGAGGACATAAAGGCCAGTGTCACGGAGCTGATGGCTGGAGGGGTCGACACGGTAAGATAAATAATCAACACTTCATCCAGAAATAAAAATACCATAATATACTCACCCACATGTCATTCCACACCTTCTACAGAACACAAAATAAGTTATTTTGAAGAATGTTTTTGTCCATGCAATGAAAGTCAATGGGGTCCAAAACGAACAACATTAGACCCCATTGACTTTCATTGCATGGACAAACACATTCTTCAAACCATCTTCTTTTGTGTTTCACTGAAGTAAGAGAATGACCTGACTGAGTAAATTATTATATATTTAAATTTTTTGGCGGTATTACAAAATATGAACTCGGGTTATACAAAGTGTGTTTAATCAAAATGTTTTCAAGGTTGATGTATTGAGATATTTTCTGTATGTGTGTGTGCGTCAGACGTCGATCACACTGATGTGGACGCTCTATGAGCTGGCCCGACACCCGGACCTGCAGGAGGAGATCCGGGCGGAGATCTCGGCGGCTCGCATCGCCTCGAAAGGAGACGTGATGCAGATGCTTAAGATGGTTCCTCTGCTTAAAGGAGCCCTGAAGGAAACTTTAAGGTATACAAACCGCTCACTCCAAGATATTATGGCATAAAACACCTTTCGGTTCAACTATAGGGGATCAAATTTTTCAAGAGTTGATTTTTATGAAATATTTTGTCTCTTTGTTCAAGGTTAACTTACACTTACAGACACTTTACTAGCGGCTGGTGTTGTGTGCAATTACACGAATCTAGAAGACTTTCTAAACATACAGTATTATAAGTGATAGGGTTTTTTAGGAAGGAAAATTAAAAATTTGAGTTGGGGAGAATCAATAAATTATGAATAATTTTTTAACTGAATTTTAAAATGTAATATAATCCACTTCATTTTTGTAATCTGATTACGTAATTCAGATTACAAATAATCAGTTACTACCCAGCACTGTATGTGTGTATATTTATAGGCTACTAGTGCTGTCAAATCGATTAATCAATATAATGTGTATATAATATATATATATATATATAAACAAACTTTTATGTTAGATGTGATTAATCGCGATTAATCGATTTGACAGCACTAATATATATATATATATATATATACAGAATGTATATCCATCATAAAAACATTGTTTTTAAAATAGACTTGTACAGTGATATAATTATAAACCATTTCAATATTTAATGTGTGAAATTGATTTGTCAATATTTACACAAATTACAATGTTGTCAGTTTCACCACAAGCAACAATATTGACAACAATTAAGCTTCATCGATTACTTCTTCATTAGTGAAGAAACACCCAGAAATAAAAGAATAAAAGCATTTGGCTTTACCATGCGTCTAAAATCATATAATTCCTTCTGCAGGATACATCCTGTAGCTGTGAGTCTACAAAGATACATCACTGAAGACATCGTCCTTCAAAATTACCACATTCCAGCCGGGGTGAGTGTGTGTGTGTGTGTGTGTGTGTGTGTGTGTGTGTGAACTGAAGGAAGTTACCGAATTCGTTCATGACAACCTGGACACAGTCGTAACTGTTCTCTTGTCTGTCTGGATCAGACTTTAGTCCAGCTGGGTCTGTACGCTATGGGTCGTGATCATCGGGTCTTCCCGCACCCAGAACAGTACCGTCCCGCTCGCTGGGTCAGATCCCAGACCCACTACTTCAAGAGCCTGAGCTTTGGGTTCGGCCCACGCCAGTGTTTGGGCCGCAGGATCGCCGAGACGGAGATGCAGCTCTTCCTTATTCACGTATGTGGATTTCTAAAGCGAGGAACATCATATCCTCTTAAGTGGCTAAATAACGTCGGGTTCATTCTCTTTCTAATTTGTCGTTTTGTCATCTTTATAGATGCTGGAGAACTTCAGGTTTGAGAAGCAGAGGCAGGTGGAGGTCAGGAGCACGTTTGAGCTCATCTTACTGCCCGAGAAGCCCATCATACTAACCATCAAACCACTGAGCGCCCGCAGATAGCAGAGCTGCGAATGATGTCGAGGACTGGACTGGACTGGACGCAACTCGGAGCTTTAGATCCGTCTTTGAGATGTAACGTCTGTCAAAAGATTGGACTCAATTGAAGTTTCTCATGATCTTGAAGGGATTGTGGTGTCATCATTTACTCGCCCTCATGTCATTCTAACCTGAAACATAAAAGAAGATATTTGAGGAATGTTCAAAACAACATAAATAAAAACATTTTTGTCAAAAAAAAATATTTTTTTTGTGCTTGGAATGGCATGAAGGTTAGTAATTAATTTTTTTTAAACTTAAAATAGGGTTATTCATATTAATATCACTGAAACTAAAACTAAAACCATACTAAACATTTTCGGTATTTGAAATAAAATAAACATTAACTGAAATAAAATAAAATAAAAATAAAATAAAACAAAAAAAGTTGCGAAGGCAATATTCTCATTTTTATTTAGTTTAGCTTGATGTAGTTTAAAAAAATAGAAATAAACTGAAATAAAAAATTTATAAAAACAAAATAGACATTTATTTTTTAAAATACTAATATAAAAATGACAAAAACACACTACAAAATTACTAAAACTTAAACTGAAATTAAAGCGAAAATAGCAAACATGAATATAATATCTATTTTAAATTAATAAAAGCTATATTAGTTTCTTAATGATATTAAAATAACACTGATTTAAAATTTAATTTTAATTTTGAACTAATTGTGACTCTCAAAGTTTGTTCAAAAGGTTTGATGACTTTATTATTAATATTTTCCAGATTTTTAGAATAATAGTAAAACAAAATGTTTGACTGGTACTAATGTCAAGCTGTCTTGTTATATTTCAGAAACAATATATATATATACACATCCATCCAAATATTCTAAATGGTTTTGAATTAATATGAATGAATGAAAATTGGCACATAAAATTTTTATGTTTTTTTTATATTAAAAATACACTTTTTTTTCCCCAACAATATTTAGCAAAATACTAACACTGATAGACGTGATCACTTCAGAGGTTCCAGTTGCCTGTGTCGAGAATGTCCCAATACAGAATCAGTCACACTTTTCTGTTAAGAAATAAAAAAGGACGACTTAAAAGACGATACCATTGATATACAGTAGTATATAAACTGGTCTAGGTCTAACAAATATAATACTAATAATCATAAGTTTAAATAAATAGCAGTTATTTACTCACCACGGGCAGATCAAAAAGAATCATGGTTGATGTTCGAGTGAATCCATGTTCATATTCACTGAGTCTGGTCAACATGTCTTGTTTCTCTTTCCCCCATTGTCTGGAGTTCTCCTTGAGCTGCGCAAATGACCAATATCACAAACACAAACACCGCACAGTTCAAATAAACATTTCTTGTGTTGACAGAAGTGTCTTGTTCCAGTGTTTGTGTAAACAAAAACAATCATTCTATTATTGAGGTACATAGGAACAGGTAGATGTCATTTTTTAGGACTTAATATCATAAAATATGATATAGGAAATTATATGGGAAAGAAAGTCAAATGGGAAAAGTCACTGGCTAGACTCGAACCTCGATCACCCACATGAGCACCAAAGCTCAATGTGTAAAGAGCGCTCGCACCAACCACTACACCTCAACCCATAATTTACACTCCTGTACGTGTGAAAGTGAATGTCTTCTCACAGCATTAAAGGGATAGTTCACTTTGAAATTAAATTTTGGTTTGTTTTAGCTTACCTGAAGTGCATCCAAGATGTCGGTGTCTTTGTCTCCGCAGTAGTTTCAATCTTTATATTTTTAGGTCAAACCGTTCTTGTCTGTCAGTCATATAATGCAGGTATATAGGCACTGTCTCTAATAGCATGCAGAGAAAAGTCCAAATTAAAAAACTCCCCATCGTAAGTGCACATTGATGGCCTAAGCTCGCGCGAACTCATCCGGGAGTGTTGAGTTTTCACTTATTCCCAATTTGTAAGCCTTCTATCTTGACACACTACTCGCTTCATTGTTCAGGTCAATCACAGGCATACGTTGAGCCGTACAGCCAATCACACGCGTTTCTGCTGAGTTTAAAAATGCAACGTCCAATCGAAGGCGGTTAGATTAGTTTCCGGGGAAGAAATCCGGTGTAAACAGATATGTTGGACGTGGTTGTATAAAAGAGATAAAAACTATATAAATGCTGTTCGTTTTATCACACAAACCGCTTGTTTCGTGTCTTAGGCCATCAATGTGCACTTACGATGGGGAATTTTTTAATTTGGACTTTGCATGCTATTAGACACAGTGCCGATAGACCTGCATTATATGACTGACAGACAAGAACGGTTTGACCTTAAAATATCAAAATGTAAACTACTGCGGAGACAAAGACACCTACATCTTGGATGCACTTCAGGTAAGCTAAAACATACCAACATTTAATATCAAAGTGAACTATCCCTTTAAAGGATCAAACCTGTTGTTCCAGTGTCTGGATTCGACCCTCAGCTCTCGCCAGCTGCGTCAATAAGTCCAGCTTCTCGCCGTCTGAGAAAGGCTGATGGGATTGAGATCAAAACCATTAATAAAATGTGCACATTAAAGCACTCATGCAGAATCTCAGACAGCAACATAGTGTCGGCCCAGATCCGGTACATGTGGATTCAACGCGTACCAGATGTGGGCCGGATCTCGATGTTTGCGGTCCGGGATGGCAGTTTGAGGGGACGCTGGGGCTTTACCTGCACCGGCGGTTGAATGATGATCGGTGGGGGTAGATCACGTTGCCTGTCCAGCTCTGCTCGGAGCCGAGAGTTTTCTGCCGCCAGCACAGACTCGATCTCTCTACTCTTGAGCTCCTCTTCATAAATACAACAGCACGATTACTTGTCAGTGGCAATTTCTGGAAAGCTTTTCACACTTTTTATTGATAAAGAGAGTAGTAAGAGGACTGGAAATTACCGAGACAGAGAGAGGCAGTTTTTAGGGCATGACGCAGGACAGACTCGAACCCAAATTTCCAGCACGAGCACCACAAACACTAAGCCATGGCTCTGACCAATACATAATAACTGAAATGTTTTTTTGTGTGTGTGTTAGACTTCACTCTAAGAAATATCTGTTTATTAACAGTTGTATTACTGTATATTTTTACAGAAATTGTCCATAGAACGTCATTTACGGGTGTATTTCTGTTTATTTATGTGTCAAATTGCATTATGGGACTTTTCTCTCTGCTGCAACTGCCAACTGCCGTGGTCAGAGACGGACATTTTAAGCCAAAAGTAAAAAAAAAATTACGTTATCCAAGTGACTGTTTTATTTGCAGTATATTTAAATGTTATATTGTCTGTGTTCATCGTGTGTATACCATTTTGAATTTCCATTGGTTATTGCTAACTTTAACGTTAGCTAACTTAACGTTCGTGAGCTGCTGTTTTTAACCAGCGCTTGGTTAGCGAGGTTAATGAGCTGTTTTTTCTCAGAAGATTAAAAATATAACATATACCCGGTTTGTGTGAGTTGCTTTTTTGTAATATTAGGTCAGAGCAAATTATCATCCCTTATTTGGTCATCTCCCACTTCTCCATTCTTCGTTGTAGCCAGGGTCTGCTAATTGTGTGTGTGTGTTTGTGTGTGTGTGCGTGTGTGTGTGTGTGTGTGTGTGTGTGTTTCCACCAAAAGCGGGTGTAAAGCCACACCTTTATGTTTCACAGCTGGTCTCTTCTTCTCTGAATTTTCTTTATTTATTTCCTTCAGTTTTGCATCCAGTATTTTCTCCATCTTCTCAATGACCTGCCACAGTGAATTAAAACACAATACAGCACATTATACATTAGATCCTTGCTAGATATGTAAACAAATAGTTCAACCAACCATAACCAAGGGCGTGGAGGGATTTTTTTCATGAATGCACCTAAAAAAACGAAGCGGAATTTAATATTTCGCAATTATAATTTTTTCACCGTCAGCTATCATATGTCCTCAGAGTCTCATGGATTCATTTCATGTCACCTTAATGTGAAATAATAGTGTTATTTACTAAAATAACACTATTAGAATGACATATGAGTGAGAAATGAGGACACAATTTTAATTTTGGGGTAAAAAAAATGTTTTGTCCTATTGACTGAGAGTTTTAATAGCTTGATTAGCTAAGTTTCCGTCCACTTGTCCATCGAATTATCTGAAGTTCGGTAAAAAAAACGCATGCGAATAAAGCTGGTGAAAGTGTGTTTCCATCCAACGGCTTTAAAGCGAATAAAAACCTGTGCGTAATGACGTCACACGCTGTTTTGCGATCAAATTGGTATATCGAATTGATTTGAGACATTTTAAGGTGTTTCCATTCATTTTCGCACTGAATCGCACAACATTCAAGCCAACATTTGCGAACAAGGTTTTGCTAGACAAAATGCAATTCATTATTTATTCGGCAAATAACGTTTCCATCAGCGTTTACCGCATAAGCCGTATATCGATCAAGATAAAATCCGATGAGACCGAACGCATTTAATTTAAGTCGATATTCATGAAATTCAATCGAATTTTACTGTTTCCATAAGGCATTTTTCATTCGATATCACTTAATTCGGATAAAAACGTGTGGATGGAAACATATTGTTTGGTGGTCGGAAAATGACAGAAACAGCGTTTCGATGTACAGCTAAATACCTTTTCCTGTTGGCGAACTGTATCCTCCAGCACAGTAATTTTACTGCCACGGGCCTGATATCTTTTTAGCACCGCCTGCTGCTGTTGATGTGCTCTTTGCAGCTGGACAAACTCTTTCTCAATGTCGTTCTTCTGCAAGAAGCAAAATAAAGAGCTAAAAACTCAGGCCCAATGAGTCCATGCAGTGGGTTAACTCAATTGCCTGGGGTCTATTAAGACTCCAGCCAGACTCGGGTATTTTTAGCTTTGTATCAAATACAACAAGCAATACGCCATGCAGTCTGGAGACAAATTCAATGACCTGATCCAATCAATGATCTTGGGAGGAAACCATTAATGCCTTTGATACAGCATCTCCTAACTGCCAGCAAACATCACAAATGTATGCCGGTCAATGGACCCCTTGAGCTTCAGAAAGGAAACACGCGGTCTCTGAGCACGGCTGCAGCTTTTATTAAGAACTTGAAATGATATGAGGGAGACCGGCCTTGATTAACCCACCCTGATGAGCTCGTTTTGAAGCTGTTGGATTCTGTCCTTCTGGGCAGCGGCTTTGCTGCTTTCACTGGAGAGCTGGGACTTCAGAGAGGCTGCAGACAGTGCCATAGAAGATGAATGAGTGCTTGATGAACCAGCAAACATATTACAATAACAATACAAAAAGACCATTGCTGTATAAAATAAAATATATTTAAAAATGAATCTCTTCCTTCTGTTTCTTTTAAAGACAAACCCAGCTACTAAAACATGTTCTGAAAATGTTTATTGAATGTTCCCATTAAGTTATGAAAATATTATTTTCTAAATGTTCTCTGAATGGGCAAAACATTTAAGAACACTTTTCTTGGTTATGCTAACATTAAAGCTGCAATATGTTTTCACCGCTAGGTGTCGCTAACCTCTTACAATAACGAAGGCGTAGGTTGATGGCGCATAAGCATTAATGCTCAGTTTCGATGAAAGATGTATAAATCACGTTTTTGTGCTAACATTTTGAGAACGTTATTAAAGACCAGAGACCTTTAGACAAACATTTGTTCATAACTTTGAGAGAACCTTGCCAGAACGTTTGCTAAACTTCTGAGAAACTTCCCCGTTACACTATACAAAAGTCCATAAAAATAGGGCAAAATGTACTGTATAAATATGAAGGAACTTTCCGTATTTTTATTTTTATTAACAGGTGTTTTACCTGTATTTTGAATTAAACATTGCATTAGGTTTTTATTTTTTTTATTTTTTTATTTGACATGGACATACAATTACATTGGACAAACCATATGCATTTGATTAAGTGTTTTAGCACACATGCTAATTTTCAACAGCTGTTCACGGGAGGCTTTTGGAGATAAAATACAGTAACAAGACTAGTAAACATGATAATATTTGCGCATGCGTCGCGAGTGAGCGCTGTGTTTGTGTTTGAAGCTCCGTCGACTTGATTCATAAATCGTTGATTTTGTTCTTTACACTAATTTAGAAACGAGCATTTTCTATTTTTCCAGCGTGTGAACATATCTCCGATACTACTCTCTATAAAAAACAATCGGATTGCTTTGATATCGCTAGTTATATCCAACTTTCCGAACTTCCGTTACTATCTCTAACGATAGCCCGCTAGCATTGCTCGCGTGGCCTCGCCTATCGACCGTCTTATTTACACTCGAATCACTGAAATCGCTCTGTTTGTGTTGGAGTTTGTGTTTGTGCTTGTGCTTCGAATCGCTTGTTGTGTTTGAAGTTTGTGTCTGTGTTCGAACCGCTTTGGTTGTGTTTGGAGTTTGTGTTTCGAATCGCTTGTTGTGTTTGAAGTTTGTGTTTGTGCTTGTGCTTCGAATCGCTTGTTGTGTTTGAAGTTTGTGTTTGTGCTTCGAATCGCTTGTTGTGTTTGAAGTTTGTGTTTGTGCTTGTGCTTCGAATCGCTTGTTGTGTTTGAAGTTTGTGTTTGTGCTTGTGCTTCGAATCGCTTGTTGTGTTTGAAGTTTGTGTCTGTGGTCGAACCGCTTTGGTTGTGTTTGGAGTTTGTGTTCGAATCGCTTAACTGTTAACGTTAACGTTAGTTTGTGAGCGTGTGAACATATCTCCGATACTACTCTCTATAAAAAACAACCGGATTGCTTTGATATCGCTAGTTATATCCAACTTTCCGAACTTCCGTTACTATCTCTAACGATAGCCCGCTAGCATTGCACGCGTGGCCTCGCCTATCGACCGTATTATTTACACTCGAATCACTGAAATCGCTCTGTTTGTGTTGGAGTTTGTGTTTGTGCTTGTGCTTCGAATCGCTTGTTTGTGTTTGAAGTTTGTGTCTGTGTTCGAACCGCTTTGGTTGTGTTTGGAGTTTGTGTTTCGAATCGCTTAGTTTGTGAGCATGTGAACATATCTCCGATACTAACGTTACTCTCTATAAAATAAAAAACAATCGGATTGCTTTGATATCGCTGGTTATATCCAACTTTCCGAACTTCCGTTACTATCTCTAACGTTAAGTTAGCCCGCTAGCATTTGCACGCGTGGTCTCGCCTATCGACCGTCTTATTTACACTCGAATCACTGGAAGGATACGGGTTCTATCCATGATTTCAGTCCTAAATTAGTAGTGATATTGGTAGCATCACTGCTAATTTATTGTTCATCTGTCATAATGGCGAATATATCGGATGTGTGTCTACCTCTGAGTGCAGGTGAGGACACGTTTGAGCTGCATTCGGTGCGGTTGGAGCTGGAGTCCGTGGAGAAGCAGATCCGTGATCTGCTGGGGAGGCAGGCCGAGCTGCGAGACCGACGATCAGCGCTTGAAGCATCACGCGCCGATGCTCACAAGTCAGTGGTTAGTAATTTTTCGACTCCGGCCTCCTCTACTCCGTGTATTTCTCTGCACAGGACCCGAGCACCCCTGGTTTCGTTTACCCCGACACCGACACAGCACCATGGACCCTGGATGATGCCACAGCGGAAGACACGAGCCAGGACCAGAGCAAGGACCTCTCCGCCCCTCCCGGTCTTCGAGATCTCCACCCGGAACCGCTTCTCCCCTCTTCGCGAGACGGAACGCGACGACGCTGTGATCATCGGCAGTTCCATGGTCCGGCATGTCCGCGCTACCTCAGGTAAAGGTATGGTGCGCACTCACTGCTTTCCTGGTGCTCGTGTTCTCGATGTCGCTGCGCAGGTCCCCGAGATCCTGAACGGTGACGAGCGCGTCGGAGCTGTCGTGCTGCACGCGGGGGTGAACGACATCAGGCTGCAGCAGACGGAGGTTCTGAAGAGGGACTACAGGAGCCTGATCGAGACGGTACGCAGAACATCGCCTGAAGCAAAGATCGTCGTGTCTGGACCGCTTCCCACGTACCGACAAGGACAAGAAAGGTTCAGTAGATTGTTTGCACTAAATGAATGGTTGATGTCATGGTGTAATGAACAGAGACTGCTCTTTGTAAATAATTGGAATCTGTTTTGGGAGCGACCTAGGCTCTACCGTGCTGATGGCCTGCACCCCAGCAGAATCGGAGCGGCTGTTCTGTCGGACAACATCTCCAAGACGTTACACACCATATGACTAGTAAGTCAAAGTCCAAATCACATTCTTTGCTGTCCCAAATTAATTGATATAAGTACCAGTGTAGAACACTATATAGAAACTGTGTCTATTCCTCGTTTAGTGAGGCCAAACAATAAATCTACTGCAGGATCTAAGAAAAATCTAATTGTGATTAAACCAGAAAATCTCAATATTAGTGAACAAAAACAATGTCTAAAGCTAGGTCTTCTAAACATTAGATCGCTTACACCTAAGGCGGTTATTGTAAATGAAATGGTCACTGATAATAGCTTTGATGTACTCTGCCTTACTGAAACCTGGCTTAAACCAAATGATTATTTCGGTCTTAATGAGTCCACTCCACCAGGATACGGTTATAAGCATGAGCCCCGTCTGATTGGTCGTGGCGGCGGTGTTGCAACAATCTATAGAGATATTCTTAATGTTACTCAGAAAACAGGCCACAGGTTTAATTCGTTTGAAGTACTTGTGCTAAATGTTACGCTCCTAGATGTAAGAAAGAAATCCCTATTATCTCTAGCCTTGGCTACCGTATATAGACCGCCAGGGCCTTACGCTGATTTCCTAAAAGAGTTTGCAGATTTTCTCTCAGATCTATTGGTCAATGCCGATAAGGCAATAATTGTTGGAGATTTCAACATACACGTTGATAACACAAATGATGCGTTAGGAGCTGCGTTTACAGATTTATTAAACTCCTTTGGGGTCAAGCAAAACGTTAGTGGTCCCACTCATCGTCTTAATCATACTCTAGATTTAATTATATCATATGGAACCGATCCAACCGATATAGATATTATACCGCAAAGTGATGATGTCACTGATCATTACATGGTAACTTGCATACTACGTACGGCTGAAATGTGTCATGTTGCGCCACGTTATCGACCAGGCAGAACAATCCTTCCAACCACTATAGATAGATTCTTGAATAGCTTACCTGATCTATCTCCGCTCCTCAGTGAACCCAAACAAACAGATGAACTAGAGGAAATGACTAGCAGTATGAGCACCATTTTCTCTAGTACATTAGAAATTGTTGCACCAATTAGATTAAAAAAGGTTAGAGAGAAAACTAAAGCACCATGGTACAACAGTGCTACGCATGTTATCAAGAGAGAAACTCGTAACTTAGAGCGCAAATGGAAACAAACTAATTTAGAGGTCTTTAGAATCGCGTGGAAAGACAGTATGTCACGTTATAAAAAGGCTCTAAAAGCAGCCAGGGCTGAGCATCTCCGCAAACTAATAGAAAATAACCAAAACAATCCAAGGTTTTTATTTAACACTGTGGCTAGATTAACAAATAAACAGACATCACCTGAACAAAATATTCCGTTACATTTTAATAGTAATGATTTCATGAATTTCTTCACTGAGAAAATAGAAAGCATCAGAAACACAATTGTAAATGTACAATCTTTGACAGCGTCTTATGATTCAGCCTCAATTATCGCCCCTCAACAACAACTACAGCGCTTTACAACTATAGGACAGGAAGAGCTAAATAAACTTATCACTGCATCTAAACCAACAACATGTTTATTAGATCCAATACCCACTAAACTACTGAAAGTGTTACCTGTAGTGGAAGAGCCTCTTCTCAATATTATTAACTCGTCTCTATCTTTAGGACATGTTCCAAAAACATTCAAGCTGGCAGTTATAAAACCTCTTATTAAGAAACCACAATTAGATCCAAATAACCTAGCAAATTACAGACCCATTTCAAATCTTCCATTTATGTCTAAAATACTAGAAAAAGTTGTGTCCGCTCAAATGTGCTCTTTCTTGCAAGAAAACGATATCTATGAAAAGTTTCAGTCAGGATTCAGGCCACATCATAGCACAGAAACTGCGCTGGTTAAAATTACAAATGATTTACTTTTAGCTTCTGACCAAGGCTGTATCTCAATACTAGTTTTACTCGATCTTAGTGCTGCGTTTGACACTATAGATCATAAAATACTCTTAGATCGACTTCAAAATTACACTGGTGTTCAGGGACAGGCATTAAGCTGGTTTAGATCGTACCTATCAGACCGTTACCATTTTGTCCATTTAAATGGGGAAAAATCAAAGATAACGTCAGTAAATTATGGAGTGCCGCAGGGATCTGTATTAGGCCCCCTGCTATTCTCAATTTATATGCTGCCACTTGGTAATATTATAAGAAAACATGGAATAAGTTTCCACTGTTATGCTGATGACACTCAATTATATATTTCATCTAGACCAGATGATAACACTAAATTATCTAAAATGACAAAGTGTGTTAAAGATATAAAATATTGGATGACGTGTAATTTTCTTCTATTAAATTCAGATAAAACGGAGGTATTACTGATTGGTCCAAAAAACTGCCCACAAAACCTCTTACAATACAACCTTAATCTAGATGGACGTCCTGTTACTTTATCCTCTACAGTAAAAGACCTGGGTGTTATACTAGACCGCAACTTGTCTTTTGAAAATCATATTTCAAATGTCACAAGAACAGCCTTTTTCCACCTTAGAAACATTGCTAAGCTACGTAATATGCTATCAGTTTCTGATGCAGAAAAGTTAGTTCATGCATTCATGACCTCGAGACTAGATTACTGTAATGCTCTATTTGCTGGTTGTCCTGCATCCTCCGTAAACAAGCTACAGTTAGTCCAAAATGCAGCCGCTAGAGTTCTTACTAGGTCAAGAAAATATGATCATATAACACCAATTTTATCATCTCTACACTGGTTACCTATTAAGTTCCGTATCAATTACAAAGTATTGTTACTGACCTATAAAGCCCTAAATGGTTTAGCTCCTGTGTATTTAAGAGATCTTCTATCGCCATATATTCCATCGCGCTCTTTAAGATCGCTAAATTCGAGGTTTCTGGTCGTACCTAGGATATCTAAGTCCACTAAAGGAGGGAGGGCGTTTTCACATCTAGCTCCTAAACTCTGGAATAGCCTTCCTGATACTGTCCGAGGCTCAGACTCGCTCTCCCAGTTTAAAACTAGATTAAAGACACATCTCTTTAGCCAAGCATTCACATGATGCATCTCATACCTTTTATACTACAGTTAAATCAGATCAAATGCATTCATATTAAGAACAGCAGCTACGCTAATTATTTCCCATCTGCCTTTTCTGTTGTTATCTCGGGACGCCTGTCCCGAGATAACTCAAATAGAGTTTGTCAGCTCCAGTTAGTATCCAGCCTCTCATGGAGACTTCAGATGCCCCAACGCCTGTGATGAGACGACTCGACGCCTGTGAAGAGACGACCCAACGCCGGCGATATGTTATGCCCTAAATTTCATGATTAACTAACTGTATTTTTGTATGTATATTTTTGAAATGCATTTTCTGTAAAGCTGCTTTGAAACAATGTGTATTGTGAAAAGCGCTATACAAATAAACTTGAATTGAATTGAATTAAACAAAGTAATGCTAAAAATACTAACAGCACAAAATTACCAGTACATTTTCAGTTTTTATTTTTTTACAGTGTAGATGGGGACATCTATATTTCTGTTTCATTGAATATATATCATTTAATATGAAGTATTTATGGTTATGACAAAATCTGTTTTCTGAGCATTGCAGAAACATCAACAAATGGTGTGACCATGACACTGTGAAGATATTTTTGGAGAAAACATTCCAGAAATGATCTAAACCCCTGAAAGCCAAGCAGTGCATTCGCCAGAGAGAGAGATAGAGAGAGAGAGAGAGAGAGAGAGAGAGAGGAAAGTAAAGCCAGCATTTGCTTTGAAGGCCTCAAAGGTCTTTGACGTGTCCTTTAAGCGGAGCCTTGTGTTTGTGTGCATATGAGTGTGTGAGGGACACAAACTGTCCTTCAGCAGATAAGGCAGTGAGTGCTTATCAGATTCCCTTAGCTAAATGAGAAGTCTTATCAATCCTCAGCACAGCTCAGAGGACATGAAACCTGTGCAAATCACTTCAGGCTCAACTTTTAACATCTCAACTGTGATAGAGTCACTTCCCAAAACTTTTGTCTGATGTTGATCATTTTTTTCTGCATATGTACATCATCTCTCCATGTTAATTAGCACTGTTAACTAACTATTGCAAGCTAACTCTTGCCAATTCTACCATTAAGTATAATGTTCGTTTTGAATGATTAATGTTGATCAATACTTGTGCTATAAACCATTCAGATTACCACAGTGTGTTGTTTGCTAAGCAATAATAGGCTACTTACCATTACGTAATGAGATAGTTTGTAAGTTTATCATGCTACAACGGACATGAATGATACCTCAAAGCAGCACATGCTAAAACTCACTCATAACACCTTAGTGGTGTTTTCTAAGCAAACAAACTATTACTAATAATTATTAAGAATTAATCAGAGCATAATTTGTATGTTCATGCTGCCTACAAACATGAATAAAACCTAAAATCACTTGCCAGTAAAAAAACAGTTTTGCTAATTGCTAAACAGCCGACTATTGCTAATAACAACTTATCATATAGGCTATATCAGAGCATAATTTGTTATTTTTTGCTATGGGCAGGAATGATAGCTAAAGACCAGTCAGAACAGCTTAGTGGTGTTTGATAAGTAAGCTGACTACTTAAAATTAGTGTAATTTTTTAGTTACCTCAACTCATGCGCTAAAAATCATTCATATAACACTAAGAAAAAACAAGCTAACTGTTGCTGGTATAGCCTACATTTACCAAAAGTATTAATCTTCAGATCAGTCAGCGCAACGCTATCTCACGACCAATTCGTACGTATTTTAAGAGGTGGCTATTTGTACGAATTCGCACGATTTGTCTAAACCCCAGACAGTGACGGGTCGGTTTAGGGGCGGGGTCAGGGGTGGGTCATTCGTACGAATTCATACGAATTAGCCACCTCGTAAAATACGTGCGAATTGCCGTGAGATCGGGTTGCGTGGTAAAGACATGAATGATACTTCAACTCATTTGCTATGGTGTTAACCTTAATAGTGTTTGCTAAGTAAGCCAACTATTGCTGATACTGTAATGTTATACTAATCGTCTTAGTTTACAGACATGAATGTTACTGCAAATCATTAGCTAACATCACGCAGAGCACATTAGCATTAATTTGCACTATTGACTTTCTGGCATTGTGGCGACAAGTTTTAAAATGTAAAAATTTAATAAATTATGCCAGGATGATATTCTGATAGAAAACTGAGATGATCCAAAGAAATTTTTTGACTGGACTAATGATAGGCTTATGCTTTTAAAATGAGATTATAGTGGGAGAAATGATACCGATCCGGTCAGCAATCTCGGCCTTGGTCATGATGTCCGCGTCGGTGTCGTCCAGCAGGCTGTGGGCCAGGTCCTGATGCTGGGAGAGGTCGTGCCGGAGCCGCCCGTTCTCGGACTCCAGTCCGCTCACCTGAGAGCGCAGGCCGAAGATGTCATCCGCCATCTTATGCATCGCCGCACGATAGGTTTCCAACTCCTAGAGGAGATATACAAATTGATTTGTACATACAAAATGATCTGCAAATATAGATTGCAAATGTGAACCAACAATTTCCATTCAGGATATTATTTCATAATGCAGCAAGAAAATTGCAAGAGTAGACTATCACCATGGTACTTTGATATATGGCCAACCAAAGTGTTTTAATGGTAGGCTACCCCAAGGTGCTGTGTGTGTGTGTGTGTGTGTGTGTGTGTGTGTGTGTACGATTGTTAATTAATTTTGACAATATTCTATTTGAAAGCTTAATACTGAAGATTCAATACTGGAAGGATGCAAAGTTGTGCTTGCGGATTTGCACTTGCGGCTTGCGCTTTTTTAAATGTATTTTAAGGGTATCAAAGTTAAAATTATATCAACGGTAGCCTATATATAGCCTAGCCTATATATATATATATATATATATATATATATATATATATATATATATATATATATATATATCCTATATACAACATTCTCATTAGCCAAATGTTGATTATAGCTCATTTTGGATAAATATAGCTATGCTTTCAACTTAATAAAAAGGAAATATATTCACATATTATTTTAATAGTTTGCTTCAATTACATTGTAAAAGCCAGTTACTTAATTTTGGAAACCATTATTTAATTGTAGCCTACTGTCTTTATTTAAATGTAATCTTTATTTTTATGAAAGACTATAAAGGGTTTGTGTTCATGAAAATATATAGCTGACTTTATATTTTAGTAAGGAGTTTCTTCATAACAGGATCATCTTAGCTGGAGGTCATTGGCATAATTAGTTTTAAAATTATTAGTTTGACATAATGCAATGCTCAACTGTCTGGGAGGGGCAGATGCAGTTTCCCGCCACTAGGTGGAATCAAAGTCACATGTTCAGTCGGGATGCTGAGAGAAACACAGATCATCAGCAGCCTGACTCTGTCTGAGTGTGACTCTGTCTGAGCCTGACTATATCTGACCAAATAACATTCCTTTTTGTGCTTCGCTTGAATCATTTAACCATGTTTAAAGTGTGGTTGGGTCCACACCCAGCCGCTTTCAACTAGTTGCTAGCAGATACCCTAAATAAAGCTAGGTAGAGCTAAAATAATAGCCTACTGTTACAGTCATACTTTTGTGAAAAAGTAACTACTGAATATACAAAAAAAAACAAAAAACTATACATTTAAATTCATGACATGCATGTTTTAATAGGACTGACATTAAAGTATATTTTAGTTTACCACAAATGCTTGTCAGTAGCTAACGTTACTTCCATACTTACCACATTTCAGAGGCAATAGAATTACTACTTATGTGGGTCTAAAAAAGCACTAGCATGCAATTAAGTGTCCAAAACATTACATTCAGTTCACATTTAATGTCCCCCTGTGGTGAAAATCAAGCTTTTAATGTTGTTTATATGTCTGTGTGATGTTTCTAATGTGCTTTAAAGGATAATTCAGGTATTTAACACCTTGAGTCTATATTGTAGTTTGTTTTGGATGAACAAGAGTGGTGGACAACATTTTTTTGACAATGGTTCCTCTCTCGAGTTTTTGACTATAATAGAATTGGCCATGGACCCATTTAACATTGGAGTCAATGGGCATGTCCGAAAATGTCATTAAAACAGCCAATAATGTTCGTTTACAAAACTGTTAAACTCACCGAGTGGTTAGTGGTGTTCGTTGATGATTATAAACAATATATCGTCGCAATATATGATTCCAATCCGTTTATTTTGCTATAGTGGAACTATTTTTTCAGACACTTCACAACCGTGTAACTTCCGCTCAATATTTGAATCTGAAGCGTTAGCACACTCCCGACCACTTGATGGCGATAACCGATGTTTATGTCTCGCGGGACACTCACGGTCAAGGTCGAGTTCAACTTCATATTGCTCTGGTCAGTGGTCACGTCTTTCAATATTTTCAAGGTTTTGTTTGTTTATTTGGCTTACTCTCCCGGAGCACAGTTGCTCTGCTCGCTAGCCTTATGAGAAACGGAAGCGAGCAAAAAGACTACATCGACCAAATGTAAACAGCCCCCTTTCTGTTTCCAGTAGCGCATTTATATTAACGAGCACTCAGTCCTTGAACAGAATTCAATGGGATTTTACAAAATGACGAATAAAACACGACAGAAACTGTATTTCGCAACACGTTTTGTTTCTGGAACATCAACTAACATCACTAATCACTCGGTGAGTTTAACAGTTTTGTAAACGAACATTATTGGCTGTTTTAATGACATTTTCGGAAATGGCCATTGACTCCAATGTTAAATGGGTCCATGGCCAATTCTTTTATAGTCAAAAACTCGAGAGAGGAACCATTGTCAAAAAAATGTTGTCCACCACTCTTGTTCATCCAAAACAAACTACAATATAGACTCAAGGTGTTAAATACCGGAATTATCCTTTAAGACAAACCTTGTGTGAATTCTTAAGTCAACACCATTGCTGAATATTATCTCCTTAAAACTGCAGTGAACCAAGAAGACCGTCTCAAAAACGCGGTTCGAAATCGCTTTTTTTTTTTTTTTACATTTCTCATTTTGGTGATCAAACATGAGTTTTAATATAAGGGATACAATTATTGACTACAGGGGGACTTTAAGTATATTCTTTAACATATATTATTTCTGTAATATTGTAAGTGCTCTTTCAAAAATAAGCTAAAGTATTCACACAAATGGGATGAAAAAAGTGTAACAAAGTCATTATAATACAGTTATGCAGTTATGTCGGCACATACATTGGTCAACCTTAGTTCATTCTATAGAACTGAACAATAGCATTTTTGAGACATTGTGTTGTGCTAAATAGACAGCAGACCAGGGCCATTGTGGGATGTGCCGCACTTCCAGGCATCCTTTTGTGCCATTGTGTTAGTCCTATGTCGCATGTCATGTAACATGCCACCGAGGCGTCTGCTTTTCACTCAGGGTCACTGTGTGCAGGAAGGGGGTCTGCGTCGGGGGTCGTGCGCAGGAACGGGAGGGGTGGGAGAGGGACCGATTAGGCGATTCCAATCTGGGCCAGTGTGCTTGTGGCTCCCTGGGGTCGTCTGAAAGAAATTGAGCGCTTAATTGAAAGGGCACACATGCAAGGTGAGAATGATGATCGGTGATGAGATGGGGCCCGCGGAGGGGAGGAGACGGAGGGAATCATCTGAACCCAATGAAATGTGAATGGAGAGAGAGATTGGTCCCCGTAGACGCCGCAGACAGAGGTCCTGCGCAGTCTGTACTGTTGCTTCAAACAATCACATTATAAAAGCACAAATGTGCTGCTCTCTCGCTCTCTTTCTTTCTCGGCAGGGTGCTTTTCAATGATTCCGATATGATGAGAAAAGCAAAGACTGTCCATTTCATCAAACCTTCACATACTGTAGGATGAACACTGTGGACATATAAGGGTCACCTTGAGATGGTCTGGAGGGGTTTTTATTTCAATTCCCGAATCATGGTGTAAATATTCATGAAAAATAAACGTAGCCACAATAAACGTTGATTTTTACGCATATAGGATATACGTATAGTATACGTGACGTAAATAGCGTCATCAATACAGTAGCGTGCAGCCAGATTTGTTGCATACTGTAAATACATTTGGTTTGAAATTTACTTTCCGACTGTTAAAAAGAAAATTCTATATCTATATATGTCTATATTCTATATATGTCATGTGACCTACGGCGTCAGTTGTGCCGCTTTAGCCTAGAAATCTAGACGCACCCTAGCGGCGGCAAATTTTATTTTGCTGCCAGGGTGGTCTAGCAACTCTCCGATGGCTTTCGAGCTGGAAAAAACAAACTCTAGTCAGGCCAATCACATCGTGTATAGAGTCAGTGGGCGGGCTTAACATAATGACGACAGAGTTGCGACGGTTCCCTGCTACTTGAAAACAAAGAATGGCGGCTGCTGGCGAACAGCGGTCTTTCGAATCGGCTTTGGCCACGACTCTGGAGGACTTGGAGTTAAGCTTTGAGAAAAGAACAAAGAACGGCACTTAAGTCATTCTTTTCTCTGACTACGTCTCCTTCTTCGTTGCTCTGGTTGGTTGTAGCGCTATCCTATTGCGTGCAGAGGGAATTTGAAAGACAAGCGTTTATCCCGCCCCTCAGATTGAGCCCTGCCAATGTTGATGTGGGTCTGGGTTGCCAGGCTAGTGTCGCTTCACTTCCATTCATAAATCCTCTCCCGTGGCCTCATGGGATAGTAAAGTGTCCAGTGAATGCACACTTCTCGCCGGAAGTAGTAGGTCATCAGGGTGCTTTACACCTACTGTTTTATGAATACTGTGAATTCAGACATGCTACTCAGCTCACGTATTGTTTCTCGCCTACTATAGTATGGAATTATGCATATTCGGACGCAGGGATAATCTGTATGGGTACCCAGCAGGCATTTTTGCTCTAATTACTAGGTTCACAAGATGGTGTCACTGGCCCTGGGCCTTTGTTTTGCAGCTGAAAAAAACCCCAAGCTACTGGAGACGCAACAACAATAGACCCCCGTTGACAAGCACTTTTGTGAGGCGGCTAAGAGATACTCTAGCCTGGTCCAACCAGCAATGGCGCCACCAGGGGGTGGCCAGGGGTGGCCGTGGCCACCCCTGGCCGACTCCTGGCCACCCCACTGGCCACCCCAATGGCCAGTAAAAAATTTAGTAGCATCAGTTATGCATTTCATCCCTAATGCACAGCCAGGCAGGCAAGCTGATCTAGACTTTCGATTGCCCGCCCCTCCCCCGCCCCTCCGTACATGCCGCTGTTGCGCGCTCAGACAGCAACAGCTCAGCGCGTGCCCGTCGGTCAACAATTTTAAAAGAAGTTAAGAAAGAAGACGAAGACTACCGGTAAGTAAATAAGTAAAAAATATTCTTTAGTAAAAGAAGACGGGGAATTATGTGTCGTGACTTGCTTTTTAAGTGCCAAATGGTTACAGTATACTGTTACAACAGATTTTTGATGCGTCTTTGACATGTTTTGACAAGAGTTACCTAGCTAACGTCGTTAGCTGGTGCATGTATATGTGTAACAGAGTTTAAATAATGCTGTTAAATTCATGCATTAATTGGGAAAACTCGACATTGGCTGTTGCATTTGTGTGCGTGATATTGCGGGCGGAGCTACGTCACCACCAGCAGAGTCTCACATCTCTCGTGCTGGTAAGTCGCATCAATAAGAGCTGCGTCATAAAAACAGAGTTTAGATTGTTTTCAAGTGCAAGGTTGGACTTTATAAACTACACACAAGTTTACTTCATGTGTCTGTTAGTTCCTAGTTTTGTCAGTCGAGTCATAGGCTATGTGTTATTTGCAATGATGAAATGGAGTGTGTGTATTATTATTAACCTGCTTGTGAACTCTGTTTATTTCATTTAAAGGGCACCTATTATGGAATTTTGAAATTTACCTTTCATGTAGTGTGTAACATAGATCTAAGTGAACAAAAACATCCTGCAAAGTTTGAAATATGAAAGTGCACCGTATATAAAGTTATTGTCTTTCAAAAGTGAGAGTCGACTCTGAGTCATTTTTATGAATCGTTAGAAGACCGAAGCTTTTTCTCTGACTAGATGACGTCAACTTGTCAAGTTATTTGAATATGATACGCCCACTTATTGCGCTCCAAGGCCAGGGAAAACATCATGGCGACGAGACGCTGTGTTCTGAAGTGCGGCTCAAAAGCAAACTTTTTTCATCTGCCTAAGGAGGAGCATTTGAAGACTAAGTGGCTACAATTCACTATACCACAGAAGTATAGTCCGAGCCTTGTGCTTTGTTCGCGTCATTTTGAAGACGATTGCTTTTTAAATGCAATCAAACTTGGATTCGCGAGCTGGCTGGGAAGGTTCAGTTCCAACTTCCAAGTGTATTTGCATCAGCTTCCTCCTCCGTATCACAACCTGTAAGTGTTATTAATAATTTTTGCTTTTATATTTTATGTAGCATGCTTAATAATTATTTTGTTTGTTGTGTAAGCACCGTTTAGCTTCTAGGTCTTCAATGGCAATTGTATTGAGATATGTGAAGTGTTTGTCGTTGTTTTCGGAGTTGTCTAAAGAATAGAGTAATACCACGTAACTGCATTTTTTTTTTTTTGTAAAACGTTATGTTTATGCATCGGGCTAATGCAAACAAAGACTGATTGTGCTTTTACAATATGAACTCTGGGCTATGCTCGCTAACATAACATTAAATTCTTTATCTTATTTTTCGTTTTTTACTACAAACTATAAAGCAGTGGACTATAATCATTATTATAATATAATTTAATTGATAAAAGCATCATTGTACTCCGTGTTAAAAATAAGTATTATCTCTGTAAACACTGCTGGGTCATCTGACCAATCAACGCAGATTAGCGTCGCGCAAAGGAGGGGTTTGAAAAACGAGTCGTTGAACGAATCATTTGGGAGTCGGTGAGCAAATCAGGTAAAAATAAATGCATATTATACGAAAACAAAAGTGTTTTTTGTCATTGCATGCATGTAAAACTGTTGTTGGGGACTCCCACAACAACATTAGGAACATTTTAAATGTCATAATAGGTGCCCTTTAAGAAATTCATGCAACGTGATGCACTGTCCGTTAAATATAACACAATAAACCAAAGTATATCAGTAGGAGTTTCCTTAAGTCTTTCTGATAGTTTTCTTCAGGCCGGTTTACCCATACGAAAATGTAATATATGTATAGCCTAGGTATATGAAATATACATATATGAAATATATCCACATATATAAAATATATATACCCATATATATGCCCATATATAAAACCTATTAGAAAATGGAACAATTGACATTTAAAACCAGCCCATATATTTGATGTATGTATAATAGTGTTTTTTTACATACATGTCACATATATAATTATCAGTTTTCAAATAGAATTTGTGTAGTATTTGTTTTGTTTTTATGAGCTGGTCAAGAAGAGGTAAAATAATAATAAATAATACATTTTATTTATAAAAGATTCGAAAATGAGATAGAAATTGAAATGAAATGTGGATATGTAGACTTGATCTGTAGACTTGAAATAAATAGTAAATAGTTTGGCATATATAAATTAAACATATCGGTGACATATATGGTCAAAACATACAGTATTATATAAATAATAATCATATACATCATATTAATATATGTCAATATACTCATTTAATATGGCAAATTTATATATGTTAAAAACCTATATCAACATATATGTAGAGATATGTATATGTGATAGCTATATATTGTCTTATATTTAACATATATGACGGCGTCACTAGCGATATAGGGATATGTCATATATTACATTTCCGTATGGGTTACTACAACAGTAGAATACAATTCTGAAATTATGGTTTATAGTTTTGGTGTGCCACCCCAAGATTTTAAGTGGCCCCATCTGGCCACCCCTATGAAAAATTTCTGGAGGCGCCACTGCCAACCAGACTCTTGTACGTTTAATTTGTACAGAGAGTCTGGCCTCTCTCCATTGACAAGCGTTAACTTCCTTGAAGGCGGGTCCTCTGTTGAAGTTTAAAACTATTGGATCTGCCCAGAGCCACTCTGGATCTGCCATAGCCAATCGCTAACGTTTGGTCGTGAGTCTCGAGACATATGTCGACTCAAACTAACGCACAAACTCAACGTCATCGTTCTCAACCACTCCCTCTGTTCGCTGGTTGGACTGGTAAGAAATTGATCGGAGAAAACCCAAGAATACACCGCAAGCCCAGACGTAGTACTGAATGAAAATGAAAATTGAGCAGAAGTACGTAGGAGGGCGGAGCCAGGCTAGAGATACTCGCAACTCTAGTTTAAACTAAATAAACAAATGCATTTTTATCGTTGGAAGGGGGTGCGTGGAGTTATGGAGATTAATATGTTGACAGGCAGGTAGGACATCCTATCAATGCATTTGGATAGAATGCAATGATTGGATGAATATTTTTTGGTCCTGAGACTTCCACAGAGGATATATGTACATGTTTTAATATTCAGACCACTTCTATTATTGATTGCTACCAGGATGTGAAGAGAGTTTCTTCCAGTATAACAAAAAAGTGTTTCTTTCCAGTGCGCACATGTCGAGCACCGGTGTTCGCTTACACTATCAAATGGAGAATATCATTTGAAAGGCTATGCGTTCGGATGTATGCGTATTCTAAGCGTTCGCGTTAAAACTGAATTATACTTCCAGCCGAAGATGGAAAGTGGACTACACCTTATGGAAATAACTCAAAGTCTGGTTTTGAATGAGTTTGTACGTCTCTTTGAGGGAAGGGAAACTGCTAGCAGGAGCATACATAATATTCATCTACAGTTTTATTACTTACTTTAGTTTGATGTTCAGTGACTTCACTTGCACGAGGATCATTTTTGAAATCAGGTAGTGATGGACTGAAAAGGAAATATTTACAGCAACAAATAAAAGTAAATGGAAATTATAGGTTCACACCAAAGCTAAAAGCTGTACTTAATAATTACAGTAGCCATCATGTGGTATTCTTGTACCTTTTTTTAGCTGAATGCACGTCAAAGGTTCGGTTGAGCCGAGAGTTTGACTTTTTCTGAGGTAGAGATTCTGTCCTGGTCTGAGTTTTAGGATTTTCGACGAGGTGAAGATACTCCTGGAGGATCTTTGAGAGGGCGTCATGTGACGGCAAATCATAGGAATCCCTTTCCATCTGAGGGGAAAAACAAACAGCATGTTTAAAGAAAACTGCAATGTTTTATAAAATATTGCAGTGTTTACTATCTTCTAATAACTTCCACTCCCTCTTACTTCTCTTCTCTGATGATGTGTTTACTGGCGCGAGGGCGGGGCAACCTGTCACTCACATGAGATCGACCAATAGCAAACCACAACCATCCAAGCAATTCCCCAATGGACAAAATCAAGTCCCGCCCTACATTTGTTCTTGTTCGAGAAGTTGTTTCACTCAGATATACGTCACAATAGGGAAGAAAAGACAAGCGCAACTTCTGTTTCATGCAGACTTTAATAATGGATCCTGACGAAATGCAGTAGAGGCCATTGTAACAATTTGTTTGTATAACACATTGTATACCTGCCATGTAAAGTTAAATACAGAGAATATGGCTTATTTTTAAGCCTAGACAACAAACATCAAGCTACTACAGTGCATTATATATCCCAGTACTTACCGCAAGTTACTGTAATATTTCAGCATTTTCAAAAATGTATAGTAATAAACTACATACGTATACAATAACGTTACTCATGAAATCCAAAACGTGCTCACTTAGAGAGTTTCGTGAGAATGAAGGTCTTAAACTCATCGCCAAACACAAACACAGTCTGTTATAGCTTTACAGTAACGTTACACTTTTGCCTCAATGTAATGTAAACAGGACAGAAGTCCAACTACCACTAACCCATCTCGTTCAAACACACACACACACACACACACACACACACACACACACACACACACACACACACACACACACACACACACACACACACACACACACACACACACACACACACACACACACACACACACACACTCCCTGTGTAACCCCTTTCTTTCTCTATTCACTCAACAAGGATCCCGTTTCTTCTCCATTCTACCATAAACACACACACACACACACACACACACACACACACATGTTAACAGGTGATTTACCTGAGCGCTCGCAGGTTCATTCCGTGGACTCTCCGAGGTCTGCATGAGGCCGAAAGGTTCTGAGATCTTGTCGGGAATATTAAATAGGTGAATGAATGGCTGGATGAAGACACGGCTCTGACTCTGTTGGCAACCTGAGCTTGGGTTACCACAACACAAACCCTGCCTGGCAACAGTTACACCCGCTAAACAGAAAGCACAACATTCATAATCAAGATTACAGATACAATGAGAGAAAATAATGCTTAAATGTACAATATGAAATATACATTTATAAACATTTAAAAATGATAAAAAAACGCTTTAAAATGTAGAAGTTTCTCTTAAAGGTGGGGTATGTAATTCTCTTTTTTGACAATTTTTTCAAAATCACTTAAAATCCTATTCCTAACCCACTTACAGCCACTGAGTTAGAAGCGCTGAAATAAAAATTAAGCAATTTAATCATCTGTGGAACAGGCAGGACTCGAAAAACTCCAGCCAATCATTTCCAAGACCACCTAGAATCATTGGACAGTAAGTGCGTCAATCAAACGGTCGTACCATCCCCCCCTCCCCCATCCATGTCCATCTTCTTTGAATGGGTGGAGTCAAAGGAAAGAAGGTAGGACCATTTGAGTTGTGTATTTTCAAAATCTGCCGGCCGTTTTGTAAATCACATACCCCACCTTTAAGTTTAATACATGAAAAATTAACTTTTTGATAAATTATATGTATAATGTATACATAGATCACATGACCTCCCAAATAACACTTGCTCAATCTTACTGATGCTCCATTACGCAGATACAGGTGTCAGTATAAAGTCAAAGACAACTTGTAGCTATTGGCTAGGAAAACACATCTAATTTTGAAATGTTTGAACTCCACCATCTTGTTTCCTGAAAGGCCATGTAAAATCAATGGCGCTGTGGTCTGGACTGTGGCACACGGGTCTGTAAGCAGGAGATTGATGAGCAGCGACTGCTAATGACTTCTGCTCATGCTGTGAGGAGCTTGTTGCTCAGCACGACACCTGTACACTTCCAAATACAATGTGTTCCTCTCCCCGTGCCAAAGGTTACCGCATATTAATATTCTTTAAGTGCCACCATGAGTCATTAGACAATCATCTTACAACAATGAACTCTGAAAATTATGGTTTTGCTTTAAAGGACATGTTTAAAAAAAGGATTTTCTGAAGAAAAAAAAGCAGGTTAATCGGTAGCCTATATATTGTCAGAACCATGATTAAATTAACATAGTGTACAATTAGCCAATCATGACAGGTAATTTGCATATAGAGATTTTAAAGGTACTAACAGGTAACAAAAAGGGTGGGAATTAGCCATGTGAAAATACTTAGTTTAACATTATAAATAAAATAACATATTAATTCAGCATATTACAATTGTTATATCTGTTTAAAACTATTAACTGTTCAATTTAAATACATTTTAAAATGTAATTTATTCCTGTGATCAAAGCTGAATTTTTGCATTAGTACTCCAGTTTTCAGTGTCACATGATCCTTCAGAAATCACTCTAATGTGATGATTTGCTGCTCAAAAAACATTATTATTATTGTGCTTAATATTTATGGATTCTTTGGTGAACAGAAAGGTTCAAAAGAAGCATTTCTTTTAAATCTTTTGAAAAACTATAAATTAATTTACTGTCACTTTTGACCAATTTAGAAAAAACAATTTTAAATTCTGAATAAAAGTATTAATTTCAAAAACTAAAATCTTAACATACTGAAATAAAATATAAAATACTACTGGCATTAAATACATTAATGGTGTTATCTTAAGGCTGTGTGTGTGTGTGTGTGTGTGTGTGTGTGTGTGTGTGTGTGTGTGTGTGTGTGTGTGTGTGTGTGTGTGTGTGTGTGTGTGTGTGTGTGTGTGTGTGTGTGTGTGTGTGTGTGTGTGTGTGTGTGTGTGTGTGTGTGTGTGTGTGTGTGTGTGTCTCAATCACGAGCCTGTTTATCACATCACTCTCATGAGACAAAAAGCAATACTGCGGCAGACAGCCATGCCGAGTCCAATAACAATATGCAATTAGTTTAGAACCAAGACAGCTTTCTTTTTTTTTTGAATAAAAAAGAGGCAATAATTTGACTCAATAATTGCTATTGTTTGGGTTTTTCATTTCTTTAAATTACTTCCATTTAAAAACAACAATGTGAATTAATCAAATGATTCGTCTCTAACTTGTATTACTATGGCAACACCGCTGAAAATTGACCGCCAGTCAGACTAAAACAAAAAATAACTAAAAGGCAAAAATGTGGCTTATTTTATCCTCATAACAAAATGAAAGAGATTTTTCTTTTTAATTAATAAAATGTATTGCATGTCTTATATTTTCAATTTGTGGAAGTCTAAGCATGGATTTTTTCCCCCCAGACTTTCCTCTCAGGCTTAAAATATTAACCATAAGGAAGATCTAATAAGGTAAATATTACTCCTCCAAACCGACGACTTAAATTCCTAATGAATTATTCACTCTGTCCTTGCAGCTATGTGCTCTGAATGAGAGCGGGAGAGAAAGCAAACGGCATCGAGCGTTTAGGAAACCTTCAGACCAGCAGAACGTCTGCTATACCTCAGGCTGAGGCGAGGACTGATCCGTGTCCATCAGTCCGGGGCGGGTCTGGATGTGAGGGCAGAGAGAGACTGACAGACGGGGTATAAGAGGGCTGGGACACTAGATTGGCCGGTGATTGCGGTGTGCCGTACGGTCTGTGCTTGTCTTTTCATCCCTGCATCTGTATTCAGCACACAACCTGCTAAACACAGCAAATGGGGCTTGAGAAGACTGACAGGACTGAGTCTGCCGCCACACGGAGCTCAATTACCCTCAGAACGGGGCGACGTCTCCAGGGTCTTCTCCGCTGAGATGCTCTCGGCCTTTTTCGCTTCATTTGTCGCTCATGTGTCCTTCCTGTATGCTTTTTGGTTTACCTTTTTTCTATTTTAACACCCATCACATTATTTGACTTAATAATCGCACACGGTTTAAAAACAGATATATTTAGTGAGAACACAAGGCTATATAATTCTTACATCTTTTTAAGGAATATTGCAGTAGGCTACTTATTATAAATTATTTATCTCTTCACATCATTATACGGTATGAGATCCACCAATAGCAAACCATCCAATCGATTCCCAATGGGCAAAATCAAGTCCCGCCCTAGATTTGTTCTCGTTCGAGAAGCGTTTCCCTCGGATATAGTCACAATAGGAAAGAAAAAAGATCACAACTTCCATTTAATGCCGACGTTAGGCTAAAGTGTGTGAATTCTGTGGAACGAATAAACCAAATTTGAAGAATAAGTAGTTCAGTCAGTGTTTTCTGTAGGCTGGTCCTCCTCCTTCCCCAGCTCCACCTGCCTAGATCTGCAATGGGATTTACTGTATGTATATCAATTTATGTATTAGCAACATATTTTCCATGCTCACAGCAGCGTGTCAGTGTATCTATTGGCAGTGTTGGCAGCAGCAATAATCATCAGCAGCAGCGTAGCAGATCTAGTCCGCCAAGATACATAACCATTGTGCACTGTAAAAAAGATTAGTTGACTCAACTTAACTAAGTTGAGTCATCTTGTTGCTTTGACTGAGTTAATTTGAGTCAACTTATAGTGTCAAGTTTATGCATCAATTCGTGTTTTGAAGTTTAATAAACTTGACACTATAAGTTGACTCAAATTAACTCAGTCAAAGCAACAAGATGACTCGACTTAGTTAAGTTGAGTCAACTAATCTTTTTTTTACAGTGTATTCATTAACATGTTAAAACTATTTTGCGAGTTGTCATGATTGAACTGAAGTTTCCAAACAAGTTTCCTAGTTGTGTGTCATTGGTTGGACACACATATAGCCACCCAAAACTCATGCCCATTGTGATCGTCCTTTAACTTAATAGTCCTTTCTCGTTTTTATTATTATTATTTCAATTAAATGTGAACCCCCTGAAATGTACTTATAATTAGTTTCTTGCATCAAAAACCAATGTAATTTAGCTTTTTACAACAATTTTTCACCCTCTTGCTGAACATCAGAATTAAATCTGCTTTTAAAACCATACTGTACCTTTAAGAGTTTCATATGCAAATAAACTATTTTATGATTGGTTAAGCTCTTCGCTTGTAAAACGAGTAACCCTTGAATGCTGAATATGCAAGTGTGGGCTTCATATGTTAACACCATGCCAATTGTTTCATGATTTCAAAGGAACAGGGAAAACCCTGTAGGGTAATAAATAACATGAACTTTTACAAATGAATCAGGTTTCATTCACCCATTCATTTGATCTCTTTCAGTCTGGTCTTGAAGACCTTTTGATTTTAAAACGGCCTGCAATTTTCTCTCTCTCACACTTTCCCTGTCGACTCTCGCCCTCCTAGTGACAGGCGCCTGGATGTGTTAATGGAGGTACCGATGATGGTGTGTGTGTGCACATGACATAAAGAAGAGTGTTAGTGAAGAAAAATGAAAGGATAGATTTATACACCTGCTGCTTTTGAGTTTCTTAAAGGAAAAGTATCACAAAAATTCCATCTGGCTTGTGCGTCCAAATCTTATGTCATATGATAGTTTTATGTGAGATACAGATTCACCATTCCACTTCATAAAACTTGCCACGCATACAGAGAACTAGCATTACGTCCAAGTCAATTACGAGGACACTATATCCTGAACAAAAACAACTAAAATACACATTTATTTGCCTGCATAAATAAAAGTCCCATCAATGTCCATACGAGCACACTGAAATGAGACTCCGTGAAAAAGCAATCTGTTCCAAAGTGTCTCATTCATATTAATGTTCAATATCAAGAATCACACCCCCTGCCAGGCGATTCAGATGAGGGAACGAGACTCGAGCCGAACACAAGCGTCTGTGTTTTTCTTTTCTCTTCTCTTTTCTTTGTGTGTGTGTGTGTGTGTGTGTGTGTGTGTACAATCTGAAAGCCAGATGAATTTTTAATGCATCGGTCAGATCCACATCCTCTTCCTTTAACAGGAAGCAGAGATCAACTTCTTTAATTTATACTGTAATGTTAATCTCCTCGCTTATTTAGAAAATAAAAAAACTGTTAGCTGTATACTATATACTGTATTTTTTTATTTTTGTTTGTCATATTTTATAATACATTTGTATTCATTTATTTTTTAAATCTTTTTTAAAAATCTCATTTAAATATTAGGCCCTATTTTAACGGTCTAAAGCCCAGGGCGCAGCTTCACTTAGCTCGTGTCTGAATCCACTTTTGCTAGTTTAACGACGGGAAAAATGGTCGGCGCGCCCAGCGCATGGTCTAATAGGGTTGTCCCTATTCTCTTAATGAGTAATGGGTGTGTTTTGGGATTTACGTGCGTTAAACCAATCAGAGCCTCAGCTCCCATTCCCTTTAAATGCCAGTTGTGCTCGCGCCATGGCGGATTTGATATTTACATGATGGAATTTGATAGTGGAAAGACCGAAGGCGTCTCCAGAGAGGAAACGGATCTGCTCGTGCGCGAGGTAAAAGTGCGCAAGCAGAACATCTACAGGACAAGCCGGATTCCACCATATCATTATGTACACAATATTCATCTTTTACATTGTAATCCTTTTATTTTTAATATTTGGCTAGTTTGTGTGCTGCTGCGCATCCCTGTGTGTGTAGTTAGTAGAGTGTACGTGTGTTGTGGACCCGCCTATAGGCGCACATTACTAACGCGCTCTTTAAATAACAAAAACAAAATTTTGCCATTGACTTTAGACGAGGTTTGAGTTGGTCAATGGCGCAGTGTATTTCTGTTGCCTCAAAATAGCAATGCGCCAACAATGCGCCTGAACACACCTCGTTTTCAGACCAGCCGCACATGGGTGCACATACGGGCGCAAATGCATTTGCTATTTAAACAACGCGGAGCAGGCAAGAAAATGAAAACTGCGTCAGGCTGAAACTAGCAAAAAACACTTGCGTCACGCTTGGCGCTGCATTGCGCCGGGTGTATGATATGGCCCTAAGTATTAAGATGATATGGATATAATTTATTCAAAAATGTATATAAAAAAAATATATATATCAAATATATATATATTATATTATATTAATGTTCAAATAATGTTTAACAACCAGAAACAAATGGCAGTTGTTTTGAGATTTTATTCTATAGTGAATGTATGTACATTATGAATATATTATGTTATTATTAAATACGCAACATACAGAATATAAAATAAATTTTAGTTGAGCAGCCCAAGACCTGTCACTAATCATTTAAAATCGCAGCGCTGATAATCTTATTTGTTTGGTGAAATCATGTTTATTGGATGTGATCGTGCACACATAAGCTTCAATGACTGATCCTAATTCACATCTATTCCTCTAAAACATCATTATCACGGATTATATCCAACGACTTTCCATTGTTTGCCTTTGGATGTGACATCAGCACTACATGAATTAAATCAGTGGATTCCCAAGTGGGCTGGACTGGCGAGGCAAGATCTCAGTAATGCCCCGTCAGCATAGTGAACCTGTGTGTGTGTGTGTGTGTGTGTGTGTGTGTGTGTGTGTGTGTGTGTGTGTGTGTGTGTGTGTGTGTGTGTGTGTGTGTGTGTGTCAAGGACATCAGCTTTTGTTGAAGGACACTACGACTCAGCATTTCTGGCTAAACTGGGTTAGAACCGGAAAACCAAATGTGAAATTTAGTGAGGGAAAAAACCTTGACATAACCAGAGAAGAGGAGAACCCAAACTCTTTCAGAACATATACATTTAATTGAAATACCCACAGGGATGGGACTGTAATACACACATTTGTACATCATTCATTGCACTGACTACCCAGAATCCAATGCAAATCTCTCAAATCCCCACTTCACCATGTTTAAAAGCATCTGTTGCCGTCTGCATTTCCCACAAGGCTCCATTGACCTTTAAACAGCGCAAAACATGCAGCACATAATGGCGTACACCAAATCTGACATTTACACACGGCTGACTGCTGATAAAAAAAAACGTAATGGTTTTCATGCCCAAAAGGCAGAAGGTTTCGACCAAAGAACGGCTTTGCAATGTGCTTTTTGAAGTAAACTTTCATTTGAAACTATTTCCATTAAATGTACACATCTGGATCGTTGAACCAACTGCAACGTTTTCAACCTCGAATTATTCACGGACACACTTGAATAAATAATCGAGCCATTTTTTTTTGCAGAACACCTGGCTATTTGGGACATGAGAAGGACACCTGGGGTGGATAGTCAGGAAGGAGGTGCCGGGCAGTCTGGGAGATTGATGGGAAGACTAAAAAGCATGATGTGATTCATGTTTGATACTTTGGCAGGTCTGCGGCCGGTTATCGGATTCAGATCAGTGCTCTCTCAAAGCCTGTGGCTGTATGATACACGTCTTTATTAGAAAATGCATTAGTGGGCACCTCCATTAAAGCAGCAGATATCCCATCATCATTCCATATCAATCCTGTTTGAAGATATCTGATGCCGACATCAAATCAGATTACATAATCTCAGTGCACTATGCTTGAATGAATTCATGTATTAGTGCAATTGGTTTGTGAGATTTCATTTCCATTCATATTAATGTGCATACAATTTTTTAATTCATTATTATTTATAATACAACGGTTGGTTGGTCCTGATTTGTTCAGCAACACTTTATTCAGGAACAAAACAAGCGAATGTCTTTATGAGTGAGCCATTGAATCGTTTACTCAAATGATTGGTTCATAAACACTGATTCATTCAAAGAACAAAACCAATTGTTTTGTTCCTTAAATTAATCAGTGTTTTGAATGAATTGGTTGAGTGAATGATTCAGTGACTCGCTCATACAGATAATCAATTGTTATCTTTATGAGCGAGTCACTGAATCATTCACTCAACCAATTCATTCAAAACACTGATTGATTCAGAAACAAAGCTAATTGTTGTCTTTATGAGTTAATCAGTGAAACATTCACTCAAACCGATTTATTCAAAACACTGATTTATTCAGGAACAAAACAAGTGGCTATCTTTTTTTATATATTTTTTTATTTTTATTTTTTATTAAACATTACAAAGCATTAAGGCAATACAGATAAACATGGAAAAAACAAAACAAAAAAGATAACAAGTGGCTATCTTTATGAATGAGTCATTAAATCATTAATTCAACTGATTCACTGATTAACAAGGAATGAATAAGTGACTGACTGTATTTGAGAGATTCACTGATCATTCACTCGATAAACACTGGGCAAATACATTGGTTCATTCATGAATTAAACAAGTGACTCTTTTAATTAGTGAGTCATGGAATCATTCACTCAACCAGTTTGTTCAAAAACAAGATTAATTCAGTCATCTATATCACACTTACAACTACCGGTAGTTGTACTAGCACTATAGTTTTATGTATATTGTTCATGCTTGTGAGGTTTTCCTTAATTAATTCTAATATCTTACATAAAGTTTGACATCCCGCCTCTTTAGTGGTCATATGAGGTTAGTCAAACCTACTTAACAGAATTGGTTTAAAATGAATCACTGTGCAGGAGTTCATTATCTGATTGCTTTTTCCTTTTACTGACTCTATACCATACGGTCCAACATGTCTGAATCAATGCTGCATTCATTGTGCTGCAGTGCTTCCTCAGCCATTTGCATACAGATTCACTTTTAAACTATACAGAGAAGGATGTATATATTCAATTGAGTGAGAGATTACAATCTAAATGCTGCCAGCGACTCTATCTGAGGCTGCAGGCACGGAGTACATGGACGGAAATTGAATTTTTGATGTTGAGGGTGACAAATCGAACCCCTAGCATAAACGAACGGAACAAAATGCAGATTAAAAAAGGATCATTGTGGAAGGGGAGCAGATGACCTCTGACCCCGCTGTTATTCAGACCGTGTTCTACCCCCTGATTTATGTAATGACGGCTCAGTGTAAGGTCTCTTAAGATGGGGGAGATAGACAGGACCATTATTGAGCTCATGTAGAGAAAACATAGTGTCAGGGAATGGAGGAGTGGAGTATTCGCAGAAGAATTCATACACTCTTAAAAATGCTGGGTTGTTTAAACCCAATTTTTGGTCAAATATGGTCAAACCCAAATGTTGGGTTAAAAATGTAATTATAAAATGTAACCCAACGGCTGAGTTTAACCATATTTGACCCAAAGTTGGGTTAAAACAACCCAGCATTTTTTAGAGTGTAGGGAGAGTTCCACCAAAAATGAAAATTCTTAATTTTTCCCTCACAAAAGAAGATATTTTAAAAAATGGCATATTTGGTAGGCAACCCCATTGACATCAATTAACTGATTGTATGAACAAGAACAGTTTACATGACCGTTCAAGATTTTTGTGATCGGTACAATTTTTTATGTTTTTGAAGGAAGAATCACCAAGGCTACATTTATTTGAACAAGAAAAATGTAAAAACAATAATTTTGCATAATATTATTAAATTATTATTAATTATGATTATTAAACCAACTGTTTTCTATTTTAGTATTTAAAATGTAATGTTTTACTCCAGTCTT